>NW_016907973.1:361801-373145 GCF_001483705.2 Eufriesea mexicana
GAGCGTCGTTTCCGATTGTTCGGCAATAAACACAGCGCGTCCCGCAGCTACCCAAACTCTATCCCTATCCTCAGAGCTGCCCGCGATATACTAACTCCACTCAGGAGATCAAATTCAGCCCGCTTCTCTCGAGCGATTCTCTCGAAACAGCACTCACCTCGGATCAAACGGATCGCATCGGGAAAGAAGCTCTACGTCCTTACGCCGTAGCAAATCTCACCCCACCTAGGCTGACAAGCTACTCATCGTCGTTCCCGATCGAGCAGCGAACATCGGTAACCAGAGTCGTGGAAACGGGTTAGAAAAATCGGATAGTATTTCTCAAGAACGATCCACGCGGGTCTGTTGTGCCGATTCGTCGTGCACGCGTGATAGATCGCTTGTAATCCGAGTCGAAGGGTGAACCGGGGGTTGCGTTCGTTGCTTTGTCGCCAGTTTGAGGCGCTCCGCGAGTATTTTTCATCGACATTTCCATTCGGACGATCTGTCGCGGCGCCGACGACCGGCTCGAAACTCAATTTACGGAAAATCGTAAATCCTGCGAGCGGGAAGGGGTTGACTTGCGAGAGGGGGTGGGTCTCAGGCTCTCGTCGCTGCATCTAATGGACAAATAAATGGACGGACAGCTGGATGAAATTCATTTTTCACCGACTGTTCGCGGCCTTACGAGACGCGGGGAAAGGAAGGATGAATTTGGGAAGGAATCGAAATGGGGGTTGCTCGAGAAAAGGGTTGCGAATATTCTCTGACAGTGAGATATTTATCAATCGGTGTCATTTAGGATCTTCGTGTGGTTTATAAGCACGTTTTTAAGATAGTTACTAGTTAAAAGTTACTAGATAGTTACTAGATAGTTAAGATTATTCACGGTGTTAGGTTAGGTGATCGTCCATCAGAATCGTCAGGAGAGGGATGGATAATCTGGTAACACGAACAGACCAACTGACTTAATCTAGGAACTTATATTCTAGTCATTTTTATTGATCTAGTAAAAATAATAGTCCAGCCAAAGATATTTTGGTAGGAATTAAGAGGGCTAGGGAATTGCTAGGGATATTTTCTTGAAACTTATATAATGTTCGATAACCGGTATAGTTTAATATCTGTAGAGGCTTGGATAATATATTTTTAAAATAGTACTTCTTTATATTTTTATATTTCAGCTATATTAGCACCTTGTTATTTTATTTTTCAATCCAGTCTTCTTATATTACCTAATTGTCCAACCAGAAGGCTGATGAATAAGTCTAGTAATGCAGATAAATCAGCAAGAGTGATCTGGTAACATTTCCAATAACTCGGTAATACTTACTTAGTGAAATCTAGCGTTTTATCTAGTAACAAGAATGATCCCCTAGTGAAAATCCCTGCACCTATTTTCGCATGCTTCGACAACCAGGAAGGACAAGTTCAAAACGTCTTGGAATTGTTGAAACAGCGACGAGACGTCGATTTCGCGCCACTATCCCAAGAAAACGCGCCTCCTATCCGGAAAATCATTTCGATTTCTTCAAAGACCCGCGAATCGCACAAAGCGGGATTTTCTTGTATCGCAGAATCGTCGTTATCACGTCCGCTACGGTTGAACAGGTTTCTGCGCCATTGCATGCCAGCACTTGGATTCAGTCGAGCGATCCTTTTGCATCCTGCGTTACACACATGCGACCAGGGACGCGTTTCCTTTGGAAACCTGCCATTTCGTTCCCCTATTCGGCCATCTTGGATCACGCGTCGAGTCCTCTAGCAAAAGGCGAAATGCTCGAGGGGCTATTACACTTGACAGAGTGGATGCATTCGATGTTTTGAACTTCCAAATGGGGCAAATTCGTGGGGAATTTTTATAATTCTCTCCATTTCGCTGTGTCAGCGAGGATATTAAAATTCATTTATTTTTCTGTCACACGGTAAAGTTCTTTGCTTTGAAATTATTTTATTTTTTGATCATTATACTTTTTGATTCGTAGATTATTACTATTATTATACAGGGTGTTTCATAATATACATCTTAATATCTTCGTTGTCTTTATTACACAAGAAGATCTGTCAGAGCTGTTTTGTTCTAGTAAAAAATGAAAATATTACAATTCATTTTCTTTTTTCTTAAGTTTTGAAGGACTTTGCGCTTTTTGAAAATCAAAATATATTTTTCATAACACGGTATTATAGTAAATATCAAAATCAATTCAATGGTCTAGTATAGATACTATTACTTCAAAACGAGTTTGAGTTAAAACTCAGGTTAATTTGAAGACAATTGAAAATTTCGATATTCTCGACCTTTTTATAGGAAGTAAATTCGCTTATTATTCTATGAAGAATAATCTACCTTGAGACATATTCAGATAAAGCCAGTTCTAGATTAAAATAATTTACATGGCGATGATCTTCAACCAGGTCAGTGCCTCGATAGTCTCAGCGTTGTCAGAAGTATTCAATGGAGAATATAGATCATTACTTATAGATCATTCCGAAGATATGCTGCCAATTTTTCGACAGCAGTGGTTCCCAACTACCGATACCCTAGCTGAACCAAAATATATAGGATTTAAAAATTAGGTACAGCAATTAGACACTAGGTACACAGTGCTATGTGCTTTCATCAGTTGTCAGCGATATATTGCTTGCTAACGTGCAACAAAAAAAAAAAAAAGGTAGAAAACTGCAAATTTGGAGTTAATTTCGAGTACAGAAACAGCGAAATTCATTTCTTGAATTCCCTAATTAAATTATTCGATGTTCAAATACGCGAGGCAATCATCCCAGCGTATTTTCTTACCCTTTCGCATCGGGTATGCGGGATCCAGGGAATATTAAAATCCGCGGTGCTCTTAGCACTCTTCAGATTAAACTTCCGTGTGAAAAAGACAATTCTATTCCTTTGAGTTAAGGAAAAAAAGCTTGTTCCATTCGCGAAGTTCCCGGTTAAGAGACTGTGTCAGAGTGGACCGCGAGATCTCGCTTGAAATCCCGAGTAAAATTTTCTACCTATTCGCCTCGTGTGCATAGATCCGTGGATTTCGCTTAATAATTTATGTTTTACTCTCTCCGGGAACATCTCCATTCGTTCATTAAACAAATTATATTAATGATCCACCGAGATCTTCTACTTACCATTTAGCCAAGTTCCTTCGCTGAAAATGGAGGTAATTCTCCTCGACTCCCGTTCCGTTTGTAATTGCTAGCAGCATTCAGTCTCGCGGCACAAAGAACCGGAAGCAAATTCGCGGTTTAACGATAACGACCCTTAATAACAGAGCTCAGTTTTCATGCAAATGTATCGGTATCGTGATCTAAACGCGGCCCTGCTGCTCGTCAATAAGATCTCTGACGTGTCTTCGTCGATAAGTCTTGGGAATTCCGGAGCAGGGGGACGCTGGAAAAACAGGCAGAACTTTCTTTCGTGGAATCCCGAATACGTCGATAATTACTCTAGATGTTATCCCCGCTGGAAATTAGACGTGGCATCGCGAAAGAAAAACACGCCTGTTCCGTTGAACGAGGGAAACTTCGTGCGGCTTGAAAAGATTCTGCAGACAAGGGACGAGGGATCGAATCAGCCACGACAATTCCATTAAGTCCTTTGTGCGCTCTTCTCGTTCGAGATCCAGCGAATCTTCGGTATAAATTCAGAGCATCGTGAGAGAGTGTCGTGTCTGTAGTCGTTTCGAAGCCTTTTCTCTTTAAAAACAGTGGAATATCAGTGCACAGTGGAGAAATTTGTGAAAACGATATTATTCGAGCAATGTAACACGCGTAGTAGGAAAAAAATTGCGAGATAAATAATTCAGCGATACATATCGTAGATACGAGTTGTGGTGGCGCTAGTGAGTTAAGTGGAAAATCGTTTTCAATCGTGAGAGGGTTAGAAAACAGTTGGGAATATTATTTCAACGAATTAGTAAGAAATTCTATGCATAAAATCAGTTGAAAAGTCCTCAGATGCTTTTGCAAGAATCTTAAATATTTTTTTTTATTAATTTATGAAGATTCATTACACGAGCATTGTTAAACTTTTAATTAAACATTCTGCACTCGGTATTACTATGATACCTTTGACAAGTTGATTCTACAATTTTTATTATAATATACACGTAATCGATTTTATTTAATCTTTTTTTACACTCACATGTATCCTTCGTCCATCACGATTGTTCATTTGACCAATAAATTGATTCGCCGTGGTAAATTTAGCTTTGGTACCTATATGCTTCGTATAAAATTAATTTTTGCACTGGAGAAACGAATCTCTCCAAACAAAATGGTTCAGCCAATCTCGATGAAATAATCGAAGCCGGTAATTTAATTGGAACCTGGTCCAAATAATATTTAACAGTTCAAATAACATCTTATCAGCGACACACATTTCCGACAGCTAATCCCTTCCCTGGAAGTGACTTTTCCAGTCATTTGCTAGATCCGCAACATCCCTTAAGGGAAGTTAGCCCGGAGCCAAGGGTTAATCGAAGAAGCAACATCCAGGGATCCCTGAGACCCAGGGTGAAATAATAAAAATCGTGCACGATCGTCGCGAACACCTTTTTTACCGTCCCAGCAGAAAGAATCGCAATTGATCTACAATACCTAGCTTGGTCCGCCCCTTGATCCCCGCCAAAAATCGCGCGGATCCATCCGTGGAGCCAGGATGGGAATGGCTGAAAGAGCTCTGGGGTAGCCATCGACGTTATCGATGGACGTTATTCTGCCGGTTGAATCGAAGAAATTTCCGTGGGTTAGGGGGCGAGGCACCGAACGTGGATATTTAATTTTCCATGAGCCGAAGCAGCCGGCAGTCGAATTGATTTCACCAGCGAGAAGAGCGTTCTCTGCTGGAATCGACCCCGATCGGTGCCTGTAGGCCGATGCTACGGGATTCCCGCGGAATATCGCCCTCTTCCGCCGTAGCCACCCCGTCTCCAACCCCCTGATATTCAATTATCCGTGAATAAAAGGAAATCGCGAATGAATCCACGGTTTTGTCTCCGTTTCGCGCGATTTTCACTGTCGTATTTCTTTTTTACTGCTTTCTCTGGTCTCCTTTGGTATTTCATTTTCTAGCCTTGCTTTTTTTACTTTTATTCGGGGCAAATGGATCCAAGGTTTTGTCTCCGTTTCGGGCGATTTTCACTATCGTGTGTCTTCGTTGCTTTCTTTGGGGTCTTGCTATTTTATTTTGTATTTTCTTTCCTTTTTATTTCCATTTTTAGAAAGTGGATCTAAGGTTCTGTCCTCGTTTTATGGGATTTTCACTATCGTTGTATTTCTTTTTTACTCCTCTCTTTGGTACTCTTTGGTACTTCATTTTGAATTCTTTCTTTTTCTTCTTTTTATTCGAGGAAAATGAATCTAAGGCTCTGTCTCCGTTTCATGGGATTTTCTTTCCCTTTTGTTTCCATTTTTGGAAAGTGGATCTAAGGTCTGTCTTCGTTTTGTGGGATTTTCACTGTCGTGTTTCTTTCTTTCTTTTCTCTCTGGTGTTCTTTGGTACTTCATTTTGTATTCTTTCTTTCTCTTTTTATTTGAGGGAAATGAATCCAAGGTTTCATGGGACTTTTACTGTCGTCATGTCCGTTCGCTGCTATCTTTGGTGTCTTTTGCTACTTCATTTTATATTTCACTTTCTTTTTATTTTTATTCTTGTTTTTAGAAGGTGGATCTACTGTTTTATTTCCTTTTCATAGGATTTTCACTGTTATGTTTCTTTTTTACTCCTTTCTCTAGTGTTTTTTGATATTTCAGTTTGTATTTCTTTTTTTTTCTTTTTTCCTTTTTTTGGTTTCGTCTTTAGGTCGATTTGGGAATATTTAATTTTGGAAAATTGCAGGTTGACGTTTGGTCTTGATTTTATTTCTGCTGGTTCTTTATGAGTTCGTGATTTGGTAGATGAGGGATAAATGTGCTATTTGAGATAATATGGAAGATTGAAGATAAGCAGAGGGTCAACGTGATTGACACGTTGACTGTTGGACCAATTGCACATATATGATTTGCCTACGCCACTGGATTGGGATTTTTCATCGTACTTTATCACAATTTATATAAATAATTACGTACAGTCCCGAATAAAAGTATTTAAACATGTTCGTGTTATTGCAATGGTAATAATAACAATGACAATTTTACACATAGTACCATTTATTCAAATTTCATTCTTTCAACTCAGTAATTGCCTGTCACGAATGAAAACCATGAAATTCGTGTGAAAAGCGTAGTATAGTCGAGAAAAGATAATTGTCGATTGAAAAAGATATAGATTGGTATCGCAATACTAATTCCGATATCGAAAATTTTCCAAATAAATTTCCCGAATTATGATTCAAATCAAAACGACCGATTTCGTGTAATTTATTTTTCCGATTATCGAAATCGTTCAGCTACCTTCGTCAGAATTATCCTCCATCGAGCGAACTTTATTCAGACAGAAACGAGATAATACACACCTATTTATCTTCGCGATTCCACTTCAATTATTATCATCCGTATCCACTATATTTAGCTACAGTTCGGTAACTCCGCCATTAAAAATTTTCCAACTCGCGGATTCGTTATCCCACGCTCGTTTGGAAATTTTCGAAATATTTCGAAAGGAATAACGAAACGTGCCATTTTCCCAAATCTCCTCGCTCTTTTCACACGCGTTCCTAGCATTCCGGCCTTTTGCAGGACACGCAATTAGAGTCGTTTAACGAAGACACCTGGTACAGGTACCACGTAACACGCACCTTTGCAACGACCGCTTGCAAACGGTCGGAAAATAGAAATTTACCGTTCATTTTCCAGCCACGCTGTTGGAATTACAAGCCTCGTAAATTCATTCCCTTTATCTCCCTCTGTTAGCGCGCCCCATCGCGAAACAAAGTGCCCCGAAACGGCTCCAATTTTCCCTACTTTTAAATACCTCTTACGGAAATCTCTAAATCCTTGGAATTTCCACGAGTGGCTGGCCAAAATCTCCCTCGAGAATCTGCTATTACTTTCGAGTCTGCAGTCGGGAGTCGTTTCAACCGAGATACCGACTTTTCGGTGGGTACAGGGTCTACCTAGGTGGCGACACTGTTCTTCCGTTACAAAAGGGGACATCGTGACTATTGATCTCCGGATCCATAGTTTAGAGAGGGGACCATCCTTTATATTAACGTCTGTCTGATCAGCAACGTGACTCGCAGCTATTGGCGATTTTCCTGGGTTCCAAGCTCGTCTTGCTAGGCTCTCGAGAGTCCTCGAAGTTCGTCCAAGTCGGTGTGAGGACGACTATCGACGAGACGTGTGAAGGAAATGTGTCGTGAAGGGATTCCAGTGACCTGGACGATGACCCGATTATCAAGAAATAAAGTTTGGTAACCGATAATCAGCAAGGGTTCAATCGGTAACCTAGCAATTGAAACCAAGTGGCTATCTAAAAGCTGTCAAATTAATAACTAACAGACTGACTAAAAACCAACAACCATCTAACTCTTGTTCCTCAGACCGTCACTATAGTATGATACAAACGCCCAGAATTAAGAGAAAAGAGACAGCAAAGAGAGAGAAGAACTCCAAACTTGCAAGAGGAAAAATAAATGTGCTAGAAGGTGCAGAAACAATGAGAAAAGACCATAAACTGGAAAACGAAGAGGCTAGTAATCAGTAACCAGTTTCAAGCGAAGCCTTGTCAGGGACATTAGAGACAGGAAGTGAATTGGAAAGGATGATAGCTAAACCTCGTGCAGTCCTGGTCACGAACGTATATCTGGTCACCTAGAGTTTGGCCACAAAGTAGGAAAGATGAAGTCGCCTTTTGGCTGACGAATCTCACGGTACTTAACCTAAAACGACCATAGGCAAAACTCTGAAGTCCATAAAAGAGCTGTTAGAATTAAATCAAGATCGTCCATGACGAGATAGGACATCCAGAATGGAAGGTATTATACTTGAAATGTGCTCTTGAAGACCACATGATGAGACATGTCAGGCTGAGAGGGGAAAATGAAGGGATGCGTTTGGTACTGATTCTGCTAGTGGACTCGTTCTTAGGCCTATGTCTCAGACTTTGAGAGACCATTTGACCATGCCTTCCTAGGTCCATGTCCTAGACTTTGAGACCATTTGATTATGGCTTCCTGGCCCTATGTCTCAGACTTTGAGATCATTTGATTATGACTTCCTAGCCCCATGTCTCAGACTTTCAGACCATTTGACCGTGGCTTCCTAGGTCCATGTCTCAAACTTTGATACCATTTGATTATAACTTCCTAGCCCCATGTCTCAGACTTTGAGACCATTTGATTATGGCTTCCTAGCCCCATGTCTCAGACTTTGAGATCACTTGATTATGACTTCCTAGCCCCATGTCTCAGACTTTCAGATCATTTGACCGTGGCTTCCTAGGTCCATGTCTCAGACTTTGATACCATTTGATTATAACTTCCTAGCCCCATGTCTCAGACTTTGAGACCATTTGATTATGGCTTCCTAGCCGCATGTCTCAGACTTGGGATACTATTAGCAGGTCAGGAATTTGTATCTACAGGAAACAGGGAATTTACAGGGTTCACCAAGGACTTACGACAATCCTCAAACCTCTGTAATTCCCTCTAGTGCTCACCAGAATGTGAACATGATCGTTACATACCGTTTCCAAGCATATTTCACGAGAAATTAGAGTCTTGGATGGCTGGTCTGATCCAGCGAACACTCGTTATCGAACGATTAATCGTGTCTCGTGGTTCACAAGCCGTGGCCTCTGTGAACAGCTCAACACGTTCGAGACAAGCCGGTTCATGCAGTATGCAGGTATCCATCATGGCCTGATGGAGGCAGACGGCATAGAGACACGCATCTCATCCATTTGCCTCATGGAAAATTAATTATTATCCGTTTCTCCGTCAGTCTTCTATCACCCTCCTCTCCTCTCGGATCAGAAATTTCTGCTAGTTTCACCGTCGAACGTGGACTTTCTTCTCTGCGTCTTTATCTGCTCGCGTAGCTCTTTGTCCCGGCCCTCTTGCTCTTCCTTCCTCGCCGGTTTCGCGGCAACGGTCTTATCGGCCACTTATCTTCCACTTGTTTTCGTAAAATTGGATTTCCCGTGGAAGAAAGGTAGATAGCGCGGGGAGGGGCCTGAAAATTGGCGCGACGGTATGGTAGAAATTTAACGAGCTCGGCGAAGCGGGTGTTGTCTCTGGCGAACGTGTTGCGGAGGGATCGTTCGGAGACGGGTCTTTTTCGGTGAGCAAGGCGTTTAGGACAGGTTGTTTGAAGGGAAGCTTCGGGGATTTTTGCGGAACGCGATAGTGCAGGCGCTGGTGCAGGATCTGGTGATGAGAAAGGATGATGCGACACGTAAAGATGTAAATTCGGAAATGTAGATAGGTATGTCGAAGATGTGAATAAACTAAGAGTGCAGACGAGGAGATAGCAGAGGTAAATTGATTGAAAATAGGAACAAATGCAGGAGAAATTTAAGTTAATTGAAAATATAAACCGATACGTGCAAGATATAAATTGATTGGAAATTTAAATAAATACATAGAAGATGTAAGTTAATTGGAAACGTAAGTAAATAAATCCAAAATGTAAATAAATTAAGAATACAAACAAATACAAGGAAGATGCAAGTCAATTCAGAATGTAAATAAATAAATGTGTAAGAATAACTAATTGGAAATGTAAATAATTTAAAAATATAAACAAATAAGGAGAGGAAATTAATTGAAAATGTGATCAAATTCATGAGAGATATAAGTTAATAGAAAATATAAACTGATACTTGCAAGTCATAAGTAAATTGAAAATTTAAATAAACAAAAAATAGAAATAAATTAATAATACAAAGAAATACATGGAAGATGTAAGTTAATTGAAAATGTAAATAATGTATAAATATAAACAAATGAGGAAAGGAAATTAATTGAAAATGTGATCAAATTCATAAGAGATATAAATTAATTGAAAATATAAACTGATACTTGCAAGACATAAGTAAATTGAAAATTTAAATAAATAAAAAATAGAAATAAATTAATAATACAAAGAAATACATGGAAGATGTAAGTTAATTGAAAATGTAAATAATTTATAAATATAAACAAATAAGGAGAAGAAATTAATTGAAAATGTAAATATGTACATCTAAAATATAAACAAATAAGTGGAGGAAATTAATTGAAAATGTAAACAAGTAAATCCAAAATATAAACAAGCAAGTAGGAGAAGTTAATTGGAAATATAAACAAGTAAGTAGAAGAAGTTAATTGGTAAGGCAAATAAATAACTTGAGAATGAAGACAAACTAATTGGAAAAGTAAACGAGCAAGTCAAGGTATAAACGAACGGATAACGTAAATAAACAAATCGGAAACGTAAACACGAGTGATGGAGATTTGATCAAACAAGTAAAATACGAAAATAAACAAGCCTATGGCATCGTGAAATTTTCTTTACAGAAATAATACAACGTCCATCGTCGAAATAACGTTCACCCGTTTCATCAGAATCCGTAACTCGCCATCAATAAACAAAACACCATTAATTTTCCCAAACTTTTTCCCAAAAGCAATCGAATAACGATTTCTCCTATATTTTTCAAAACCCAATTCCCTAGTTCCATCAACATCACCAAATCACCGTCGATAAACGAAACACCTGTAATTTTCCCAAACTTTATTTCCGAAAACAATCGAATAACAATTTCTCCTATATTATTTTTCAAAACCCACTTCGCTAGTTCCACGCGGATCGTTAAATCACAGTGACTAAATCAACCACCACTCCACAGTTCCACCCAATATTTTTTCCAAAAATAATTCGACAACGATATATTTTCGAAAATCCTTCCATTTCGTTCACGAGTTCCAGCTAAAATTCCAAATTTTTCTTTTCCACGAATTACACCCCCTTCACCGGTTAAGCAGAAAATTCCCGGTGTGCTTAAAACTTGGTTGCTTAATCGATAGGTCACTCGATTATCCACCCTCTGCGGCTTGCTATGCCAGGAAGACGAATCTCGAGGATCGACAAATGAAGATCGATCGGTTTCCTACCCTTAAAATTCGCGGATGGAAAAACCGGCATCCTTGGGGCGAAAAAAAATGCATCGATCGAATGTTCGCTGGTGTTTCCCACCGTGAAACTTCATAATGCCATTGTTACAGCTTCCTAAATGACGATCGATAACAAGTTTTTCGTGGAACGTGTTTTCGACGAGATTCGAGAGAACGTCGGGGCTAAAAAGCACGGCTCGTCCGGCGAGCAGCTTGTAATCACGACGACTAAACTGAGTATCGACAAGTTGCGGTCGATAGCCCTTTTTTCTCTCCCTCTCTCTCTCTCTCTCTCTCTCTCTCTCTCTCTCTCTCTCTCTCTCTCT
>NW_016907973.1:374784-377075 GCF_001483705.2 Eufriesea mexicana
TCTATCTATCTATCTATCTATCTATCTATCTATCTATCTATCTATCTATCTATCTATCTATCTCCTTTTAGTTCTTGTAATACTTTTTATCTTTCTATTTATACTTCTTATTTTTCCTTTTTCCCTTTATTTTTATTATTATTATTGGATTTCGAAATCGATTAATCGCAATATTCACCCCCCTCCCTCTCTCTCTCTCTCTCTCTTCTTTTAGTGCTTGTAATATTTTTTATTTTTCCTTTTTCCTTTTATTTTTATTATCGTTGGATTTCAGGATCTACTAATCGCAATATTCAACCCTCTCCCTCCCCCTTTTTTCTATCTGTTTACTTAATGTTTCTTATTTTTCTTTTTTTCTTTTATTTTTATTATCATCGGATTCCAGCATCGATTAGTCGCAATATTTAACCGTAATATAGCCATACGATTGTACCGCGTTTAATTGTTCCCTAGCGACGATGCACGGCCATTATTAAATTCATAAATCCGATTTCGTCGCTGAATAACGATAGCAGCCGGAGTTTCCAGTCATCTCGACTATTTAATAGACCTGTGGTCGGATTTGATCATGATACCTCAATGTTCCTAATCGATCAATCAGATTGTTTCATAACGATCCTCCTCCTTTCACCCAGAAATATCTTTCCATACCTTTTAACGAATTTTTAAATTCTCTTAATATCTTCCAAAGTTGTTCGTGCAACTCAGTGACCCTTTCAAATTTCTCGATTTCAACTAATTTTCTTGAATCTGATATTTCAACATTCCATTTACCAAATATAATAAATTATCCCAGGTATCTTCCTTTCTGACAAAATTACTATCCATTACTCTCCTTCTGTTCAAACAAAACCGCCCATCTCGGCAGCAAAAAATCCTACTCCAATTTTTAAAACGTCCTTATAAAGAAGAAACTACACCCTTCAACCTCATTCCAAAAAGACAGTCGAAAAAAATTTTGTACACCCCACACAGGCGTCCAAATTTGAAAAATTTTCCTAAATGTAGGTACCTCCATCTTTCTGTCTCCCGTTCGAGTAAAAATCTGTCGCGGAAAAAATCAATATAGGGGTCGCGAAGTATAGTCTTCACCCTTTAAAATGACCTAAGTTCTATCCCTGTACGATATTTTTCCAAAAAGTTACAGCCGTTCAAAGATCAGTTTCCGATTTTTCGAGCCAAGCGAAATAATCGAGAAAATAAAAGAATTCTCAGCTTCGAATTCGTCAACCAGAGTCTTCCACGAAAGGTCGTGGTCTCTGTTAGAGGAATCGGATGATCGAGACACGGATGGACAATGAACGGATCGACTAGGACTGGCAGAGGTGTTCGCAAAGGCGGGCCGAGCCGCAAAAAGCGTATTAAAATTAATGAAGCAAGCCGGTGAATTTATTCAGCAACAAGTTGCCCGCGATCCTCAGCGTCGAAACGCATTCATCGCCGCGAGATACAAAGGTGAATCGGATCTATGAATCGCTGTGTGAACGAGTTAATAGCGCGGATCTTCCAGCTCAATGAATCTTAGTGTTGCTCCGGTACTCCGTTTATTACCAGAAAATTAAGGGAAAATTCTTGAACTGTAATCAATAAACAAATTATTGGCAAATTTGCGAGGGTTATATCTGAAAATCATACGCAAGTAATAGGACAAAGAAAATTTTTGATCATTACACCAGAATTTCTCAGATCTTCTCATTCGCGAATTTTTTCGCCACTCGTTTTGTCGAAGAAAATTTTTCTGAAGTTCTCAATGGATCAGTTCCTCGAGAAACGGAATTAAATACAATTTTTGCACGAAAACGATGTGGAAGATGTATGTAGGAAAAATGATTGATAAGAGATGCTGGTTTTAATATATTTGTTGCGACCAGGCTGACTTCGAACGATGGTGGGGGAGGACCCCCACATTGGTGACCCTGAACGAAGAACAATAACGCAACTTTTTGAGCAACAAAGAAGGAAAATACCTGCGACTAGCCCCCACATTGGGGTTGCTCAGAAGGTTGCGTTATTGTTCTTCGTTCGGGGTCACCAATGTGGGGGTCCTCTCCCATCATCATTCGAAGTCAACTTGGTTGCAATATATTTTTATTTTACTTTATTTTTTATTTTTATTTTATTTTATTTTATTTACGGGTATTACGCTATTTGCACTGACAATTGTTCGATCTTTTCATCCGACATATCCTTATTAATATGTACACACGTGTATGTATCTGCTTATACATGTATTTAAAATATTCTCTCAGCTCCATTAAAAAATTACAAATTCCTCTAAAACCCTAAAAATT
>NW_016907973.1:377464-442259 GCF_001483705.2 Eufriesea mexicana
TAGGGAAATTTGGCCAAAATTCCCGGTTCGTTCCGCGGGGTTAATCGCGTCGCGACGCTGCCGCGTCACACAGTGGCCCAAAATACCGGAAAGCTGGCCAAAATATGAAGGCATGATTCGATTTGCGCGAAAACTCGTATATCATCGGCTCTCGACGTGACTGATCACGAATCCGGAGTCAAACTTCCAAAAAACAAAATGACGGCTCTATAATGGCGGACAGTGTTAAAAATATTTCGCGTTTGACTGAAATTGCGTTCCTAAGATTTTTCGAGGTCACTGATTGCAAAGTTTATGGTGAAAATTTCAAGAAACCCACAAAATGTTATTTTCTTTTGCTAAAAGGATATGTTTCGTGACGTTTTCCACATTTTTAATAAGAAGTATGATAGCACGTTATGAATTCTGAGGGATGAACGAGCTCGAAATTTGGTCAACGTTACGGGTGTATATTTTGGTAATGGATGGTCATATTTTTGAACTTGAAGCGGTATTCGACGCATTGAAATGTATGGGACAAATGTGCTATAGGAGCAAAATGCTGTGCTATGCTTCGAAAATTGCTTTTCGGCGTTTTGGGCCGCTGTGCGGCGTGCCGCGGCGAAACGTCGATAAACCACTGGTTGTCCGGAAAGAAAGGAAAAAGAAATTCGATTGACCGACGATTAAATCGCGGTTTTTTCGTTCAAACAGATTCCTGCGTATCTGTCCGCGTTATCGTCGACTCGCGCTACTTGTCTGACTTCAGCTCGCGTTCAGCTCGCTCCTCGCTTGCCATTTCTAATTATCTTACATCCTGTATATATTTAGTGACTACATGAAACGGAATATACTAAAAAATGTAGGGTTTCTGTCTAATTAAATGTTTTCTCCAATTTTCAGGTGCGAATAGCCCACTGTGCATCGCGACGCTTATCCTACGTAATGTTTCTAACGCTTTTCATCGTTCTCGTATACTTTTTCCTAATTCTTATCATAAAAAATGTAGAAAATAACACTAAACACCCGTATTTAAAAAAAAAAAATGTAGTAAATTTTAATTTTTTGAAAATGTTTTTTTTTGTATGAGAGAAGTCGAAATTTTGAGTTTAAATTCGTTATCAGTGGTCTCGAAAAATTTCAGCCATATGTAATATATTTTTAACGTGTCTGTCCGCCATTGTGATGTCGCCATTTTATTTTTCAAAATTGTGAATCGAATCGAATTCGTAATCGGTAAAATATGCAATATTTTTTTAATATCTTTGTCAACCACTTGGAAGCCGCCATTTTGTTTCTAATAATTCCAACTTATTCGTAATTAGGGGGTTGAAAAACCCTTGGATACCAAATTTCAACTAAATGTAATATCTTTTTAACATATTCGTCCGCCATTTCAGCGCCGCCATTTTGTTGTTATTTTCAGATCCGTGATTAGCAACACGCGGGCCCTGATACACGAATCTTCGTGTAAATTGAACCGTGCGTCGTATTTCGGCCAGTTTTCTGGGGACTTCTTGTCACCCGTGGTCGCGCGAAGATGGTGAACGCACTCGACGAGACCGGCACTGGCTTTTATTCCCTAGCCGAAAGTTGTTTCAGCGATCGATCGGCTGTGTACCTCGCTCGTGTACCTCGAGACCGGCTAATTATCTGCTACGTTCGCTCGAGCCCCGTCAGCCACGCGCAACGAGAGCCTTAACCCTTTACAGCAGCGGCTGTTTGCGCGAAATTATGCGCCGTTACGCCGGCCATGAGTGCTTCTCCGACGCCGCCTGCCAATTTCTTCCCGATTTTCACTCCTGCCGTGGAATCGGGTTAAACGGTTCGATGTTGGCTGGAGTTTCACACGTGTTCGTGACGGTGGGGAAGTATTGGAAATTTTTCTGCATTTCTCCTGGGTGCGGGGATTTATTTTAAGTGTACGGGGTTGCAAATTTGCATTGGATTCGGCTGTTATTAAATTGAGAACACGCTTTGGGAATTGGAAGTAGAATACTTAATAACGAAATCTTTTTGCACTTTCTGAGTGTGCAATGGTTACTCGATTGTTTAATCTTTAATCCTTGACAGCTAGTCTGTAGACAGTCAAAAAATTAAAAGATACTTGAAAGATTAATATCAGATTAATTTTTATATAAAAATATTTCAGAAGTTAGTCGAACTTTGTGCCAGTAAATGGTCAAACGTTTTTATTTATACCGGAATAGTTAAAACGATAATGATTTATATAGTAAAAGGGAATGTTTAAAATTATACGAGTAACATTAGAAAATAATTCAGCGATGTGTATAGTATTTGCGATACATTTATCATAAATATGTAGATCGATGAGTCATCAGAATATTGCAAAATGTTAGTGAAAGCTACTTCAGATTAAAAACCAATAAGTTTCGATACGACAGTGATTCGTCTTCTGTTGCGTATGAACGATTTTCCACTTAACTCACTAGCGCCACCACGGTCCATATCTCCATCAAACACATTCTAAACACTGTACATATCGTTCGATTATTTTCTAATTTTACCAATACAATCTTCAGACTTTCTCCTTACTATATACATCATTTTACACATATATTTCACGTTTTATGTAACGTACATATTTCAATCGTCGAACGTGACACATAAGAGTTCTCATACTCGGTTGCTCGAGTATACATATCCATTGCCGAGTTATAACTTACGGAAACTCTTTAACTACACCGGTTTTCTCTAATAAAACGAATAAATCCTTCCCCATGGTGAAATCTCTCTGCACGCTTCGGTGGACAGGAGTTGTAAATTTTTCCCACAAGCCGGCGGAGCGTCCAGAAGGGCGGGGTGGCGGCCATTAGAGTAGCACCACGAGTTGCCAGCGTGTTCTTCGCGACTAGCCGCTTTTAGTTACTTTACAGGGATCATTCCGCGACGAACAATTACCATCAACGGCTTTCGTCGGACAAACAGACCATTCCCAGCGGTTTTCAACATAAAGCGAGCAGAGGCTTAACAGCTCGTAACCATAATCGTCCGCCATAACGGAGGGATTAAGCGGAACCGGCGCGCAGCTACTGCACGCTCTTGCGTGTTTTTTCGGATTATCGCCCGCGCCGAAACTCGAAAACTCGAAAACCCGCGTCCCGTTGGGAAGTGGGGGTGAAATAATATTCGGCTGGCGGGACTGTCCAGAAATTAAGGTCGCAATATCTGCATTAAAGGAACGTTTCTCGGCCAGAAACGCGGCCGTTCGCGTTTATCGCGCGAAAGAAGATCAAAGAAGACGATTACGCGCACGCGAAGATGAAATCTATCCTGGTTTTTAACATACGCGAACGACTCGTCCGCGTTCTCTGCTTCGAAGCCGGATCTATGCAGTAGGGAACCCGGTTTTCCGGATTTTACTGCCAATTCGATTAGGTTTATCACGGATATCGCGATACTTAATTTCGTCATGGAGGATTTTGGAAGGTAGTAAATTCAGTGCTAATTGCGAAGAAATTTTGAAAATTGATTACTATATTTTCTTTTTTATACTAAATTCTGTTTCATCTCTATCCTTTATTTATTTATTTTTTTTTTTTTTTTAAAATGATAGTGTAGTAGCAAGTATTGAATATACACGGTGATTTGAAAGTACAGGTATACTGTACCAAACGTGTTAATGGTGGATGAAATTGAATAACAATAAGAACAATTATTTATTGAATTACAAAGATTATCAAACATAAATATTGGGTCGAAATATAATTAATTTATCACAATCACATGCTCACACGTCTGCTCATTATTAATACACAATTGCAACTGATGTATGCCAAATCACTCTCCTTTTTTTCTTTCTTCTTTCATACATTACATTACATTTCATTACATTCACACAACACCTCAATCATTACAATCATTACAATCATTACAATCATTACAACACCTCAATCATACTTGTTCCACTCATACAATACATATATATTTAAAAATATATGTAACCATTACCACAAAGTGTACCAAGTGGCTATATATTTTTAATAATTGTAAGAATTGAAAATTTGGTAATATCCATTTCGATTAATTTGGTAGTTTATCTTTAAACAATGCAGATTTAGTATCAGTATATTTTATTTTTGGAAGAATTTTATTTTTGGTTTCGTCAGGATTTTTATAATTTTTCTTCTTTTACGATAGCCTCCGATAGGAAATAATCCTATCGCATACATTTAAAAATTTACGACAGACATGAAACTAGAACAGGTTATTTACCGAAAGTGGAAAGTTTAAGACTACCCTATTGCAGGATAACAGCATGCTCTTCATACCCGACACGGCGTTGGATATTTATTGGGAAATGGTTCTTTCCGCGTTATTCCTTTCAGTGTCCACTTGTTTCGGATTTCCACTTCGAAAAACAATTCCAAATGCGGAGGAAGAATTTTCGCTGGAAAAAATGTGGAAAAAATGTTCGAAAACGCGAAAGAGACGCGAAAGTGGGTCGACCATTTTGTCATTTCGAAAGGAGAATCATTTTGTCACCGGAAAAATTTTATTGCTATCAGAAAAGTGGAAAAGTAACCATGCAAATTATTTTAATTCTTTTCTACCCTATCAATTACTGAATATAAATTTTTATACCGTTATGAAATTTTAATGTACGATATGTACATGTACAATTTTCTAATTTTATCGTATTTTCGTAACAACGAATTTTTATTTGACGAAATATAATTTTGCAATAAATATTTAAGATTTAACATCGATGGTTTGCAATATAATTATTAATAACAGGATTTATACAGAGAACACAAACCTTACTTATAGTAAGTATAATAGACTTGGGAACCCCATAAGAACCCCATAAGAAAAACTGCTAAATTCTGTTTCATATTTCGAATATTGGGAGAATTATAATCTTGACCTATACAAAATTTTACATATACTGTTGTAAGGTATGAAAATAAGTTTTACGACGTATTCCAAAATTAATGTAATTACTCGTTGATTACAGATTAGGGTTGTACAGAGAATGCTTTATAAGCGAGTAACTAACAGTAGTTCCTTTCATTCGAATATTCTCAAATACTATAATAGTGATAATTATACTGACATGTCATCCAACATATAATATGCTACACATAGTACTCATTTGTACTTACACGTAATTGACCTAATCATTATCGACAAATCTTTAATTACATACTAACATCGTTTCTTTACAAAAGTTAACTTTTCTTCTAATAATATTATCAATTTTAAGGCACAATTGTTCAAACTGTTAGGAACCACAGAACAACATGTTGTCACCATTTCGTGGCATTATTTATTATTACGTTAATTTAATTTTAATTTAATTAAATTAACTTAATTTAATTTAATTTTTTAAATTAATTTTTCTATGTAATTTAATTAATTATTATTTAATTTAATTTTTCTATGTAACTTGATGTATAGTGTTGTACCTTTTATCGTCTGCTGTATAGCTTTTCCTATTTCGTGTGTGCATGTTTTATATCAGTTTATTAAAAAGGGCTTTGCTCGTAAGTTTCAATAAATAAAGAGAAGTTCTGGTGACTTAATCCAAGATTTCCTTCGTCTTAATACTCGTGTATAATTCTCAGATATAATCCTCGCAAATTTGCCAATAATTTGTTTTTTGGTTACAGTCTAAGAATTTTCCCTTAATTTTCTGGTAATAAACGGAGTACTGGAGCAACACTAAGATCCATCGAGCTGAAAGGGTAGTTTACACGCGATTTCTTATTTGTACCATTTTGGAAATATCGTCGACTTTATGGCAGATAGTCTTCGAATTATTATTTTCCTGTAACGAAAAAATCGCTGAGTGCAAAGGGTTAAATCGGCATTCTGCTCTGTTATCAACACCCCACTGACTCCAGCTGTATCCTGCCAAATATTTCAATTCACCGTTCCATAAGTCGAAACTCTGGTGCTCGAAGACTCGACTGACTTTTGGACGCAGCCATGGTTACTATTCGAAGCAGTCGTGCTTACCATACCTGTCATACCTGGCACAATAGAATCGGTGACCGCAGCGTTACGTAAGTGGATGCTAGGGAAAAAATGTGGAGGCTCGGTGGGCAACAAATCCACCAGCTCTCCGCGATCCACCTCGCGCCGAATCCGCGCTATAGCACGCTGCGGCCGTGCAGAACGCATCGGGCTGCAGCCCGCAGTTCTGCGGTCCACGTGGCGCGGAACGATGCGGCAGCTCGAAACGGATCGAGCGGACCGATTACCGATCGTGCCACCGTCACCGAGCCAGCGAATTTTACCCTCGCGTTGAATCGATTACCCATATTTTTTTCCCCCTTTTACCGTGCAACTCGCGAAGAAATTCGAGATATTCCGAGGCCAATCGACCTGCAAATCCTGCGTTCGCCACTGAACTATGCTACATCGCGATTTTTGTTCTCTTTTTATTTTTCAGTGGAGAGTGAAATAATAAAAATCGTGATCTTTGATAATGTTAATTTTGCGAGTATCGATGTTGATAGTAGAGACTGTGCTGCTATGAAGTGGATCAATTCTATTTTTCATGCTTCCAGGAGTTAAATTCGCAAATATCGAATACTATCGACAAAAAGATGGCGTCTTCCTATAAAATAAATCCTCAGTTTTTCATATAGCTAGAAAATTATATACTATAATCATTTTCGAAATTTTATTTATTATAACTCTCCTATCCACTCTCCTTTAAATGTATAATAGTGAGATAATATTTTTGACGGCTTCCACGAATTAAATTCGCAAATGTCGAATACTATAGTCGAGAAAATAATAGCGTCTGCCTACAAAATAAGGTCCTAATTTTTCACATAACTAAAACATTATATCCCAAAGCTATAAACGTTATTTTACATCATACAATAATTTACAATATTTAATATTCTTCGAAAAAAAAAAACGTTTTCAAATATATTTATTATAGCAAGAAACAAGGGGGGTATCTACAATTTTCCAACCAATTCTCTTATCCAACAATTCTTGCCTGCTCTATTCTCAGTTCGCAGGAAACATTCCACTGCATCACCCGTTCCCAAACTTCGAGACACTGCTATTCGCCATAACCCAGAGCTCTCTCGAATTAAAGCCGACATTCGTCCGAAATTCCGGCGTTTAACCCTCGTTTTACGCCATTTTTATACCCCCTCGTCTAATATCCAAATTTCGAAACATCGCCGATAAATACCCCAACGAAGATGGCGGAATAATAAAAACGGGGTCGTTGATCCGTTTCATTTTTCGCTTTACGACCCTCCGCCCTCTGTTCGCGGGGGGTGGCCGGGACAGCCTCGCACGAATGCCAGACCGTGTCACCTTTTCTTCAAGCGATCGGATACATTACTTTTGCATTCCTTCCTTCAGGTTTCGCCGAGAAAAATCCACCAGACCCGGCTGCCGAGTTTTCGAGTTCGCTTCTAAAGTTTCGACGGGAACGTACAATGGTTTGGTAGATGGTAGGGGTAGAAGCTGCTTATGTATCCGAGTTGCAGATTCCACGATATTTCAAGAGATACACCATCGCGTTTCCGCCCGCCTAACTAAGAGAGATTTACGAGATCCAACGGGAAAATTGCACCCGGGATCCGAAATCGCGTAATCGTTCGCCTTATGATTGATATAAATCCCTTGAAAGTTGCGCAGGGGTAATTGTTGACGCTGCAACTACAGTGAGTAACTGAATTTGTTATACATATGTGGGTGTTTATAATCGTGGCGTTAGGGCGAAAATTGATGGTTTCGTAGATTCAGAATTAATTCTGGTAAAAGTGATATTAGTTTTGGTTTGGGAAATTGCGAAAATGAAATTTCTGTAATGAGTTATTTTTGTACTCTTGGTAGTTGTAGTGTCGAGTTGATGTTGAATTTAGGGTCCTTTATTCTGTATTGCGAGTATCTTTTATTGTAAAATTAAACATTGAGATAACTTATAGCATGCGTGTGAGTGTTTATGAAGTTTTATTTGATAGTTGGTCCCTTAATAGAAAATTTTATTAATTATCTCTGTGAAAGTTGTCCAAGAAAAATTTTATTTTTAATTGAGTAGATTTAACACTCCTAAATTTATTTCAATTGAGTCAATTAAAATTCCAAAATATATTTTTAATTAAGTCAATTTAAAATTCCAAAATATATTTTTATTTGAGTCGAATTAAAATCCCGAAATTTATTTTTAATCGAGTCATCTTAATAATACAAAATTTATTTTTCTCCAGTCGATTTATGATTGCAAAATTTATTTTTATCGTGTCGATTTCAGACTATTTACCACACTGTTCACCCTGTTCAGTGTTAAATTGATAAATTATGACAAATATTTTAATTTTTCTCCAGAAATGTATTCGCATACATTTCATAAATTTCGCGAAATTACGAAAAAATTTTCTCATCGCCCACGTAACATTTGGCTGAAAATGAGGCGACGCGAATGAGTTAATAGAAACGTAATGTCGCGTTAGGGAGATTTATGGCTGGATAAATTGTTGCCGGGAGGTATTAGTATTCCAGGTGACGAGTTCACTCGTGTTTCTTGCTGCGCTTATTTTCGAGCTACGGCGCGAGTGGACCAAATAACGGGTATCGATTAAAAAGTTTTAAATTCTCTCATTCGTCAAGAAGCGTTGTTGTAAAAGAAATACTGCCTTCGTGCTTGCTCGGATAAAATTAATTTGAGAGATAGGGGACTGACACGAAAGAAGATTGAATCGCGTATCTCCTCGAACCTGCTGCATACCAATGTCCACCAGAGATTAATCACTGATACCGGCATACACGTATAACTGAACACTTATCAAACGCAGATAATTTTGCTTTGCTTAAATACAGAAAATTCGTCTGTGAATACACTGAAACGCAACGAGTAATACAGTAGGCAAAATTCACTGCATTAATTCTAAAAAGAAACCTCAATTTTGTTTCAAATATTTCAATAAAATTCATTCAAATTAAATTATTATCAAGAAGAAAATAAAGAAAATAATTAATAAATAACAATTACCAAAAAGTACAATTATACCAATTATTCTTGGTAAAATTAACGTTGTCTTTATTTTAATTATTTTACACTATTATCAAAAAAAAAGAAAAAAAATAAGGAAAAATAATATTAATTTTAATAAAAAGATTACCAGATCAATGAGAATGAGTGGTTTCAGGTTTTCCTATTCCCAATTAATAAAATGTGCAACTGTTTTTGGACAAAACTAAGTTAGTATAATATACTAATTAGTATAGATTCAGTATAGGTAATTTAATATAGACAGTAACTTCTTGTCTTTATTTTAATTATTTTACACTATTATCAAAAATTTAAAAAAAAAAGAAATATAATATTAATTTTAATAACAAAATTACCAGATCAATGAGAATGACTGGTTTCAGGTTTTCCTATTCTCAATTAATAAAAATGTGCAACTGTTTTTGGACAAAACTAAATTAGTATAGTATACTAATTAGTATAGATTCAGTTTAGGTAATTTAACATAGCCAGCAGCTTCTTTTACTATACGTACCCTACATTTAAGTACAGCAAGGTATAGTGAAACAAGTATATTTTTGGTAAAAAATAAATAAATAAATATATTCGAGGGGAGAAAATCTATGGGCGTATTGATTGGTATAGAACGGCCATAAATCAAGGGGTAACGTGTTCTAGGTCTAATTGCAAGCGTTTATTCAAGGCGCATCGTTGCACTCAATCGAACAACGTTCTCCCTGTTTCAGTGCTAGAACTGAAGGGTCCGGAGAGCACGAAGGCGAGAAGAAATGAGTTGGACGTGACACAATGACATGATGAAGAGCCTGGTGGGGATCATGTGGATAGTGTTGGTGCTCATATCAGGTAAGTTCAATAAATCTATCCAACAATAAGGTATACGCGTTTCGCCGTTCGCGGCTATTATATCATAGAGGAAAGTCAAGATGGACGTTGACGTTCAGCCACAGTTTATGGACCCCCGTCGAACCATAGAAATAGGGGAAGCCATAAATAATTCAGTGTCTCGAAGTTCACCGTTTCTCTATTGAAATACTAGGAGACGCATCGTTTGTCTGAAATGCATGCCATTTCGCTCGCCTATGATATAAAGTAGAAAAAGAATTTACCGGTGCATTGAAAAATAAAAATTTCCAAAACAGCAATGCACGTTCTAACGTTAAAAAATTCGAGGTTTAAAATATTTACATGCAAATTCAAATATTTCAGGTTTGCAAAATCGCAGGGCAAATTTAAATACTAAAAATCAAAAAGCAAAATTTCAATAATTCAATTGCATACTCGTGCATTTAAAATTCGAAAAATTGAAATGCAAATGGAACCTGAAAATTTCGAAATTTCTTAAATTGAAATGCAAATTCAAACATTAAAAGTTTTAAAATTTAAATAATTTATTGCACATTAAAAATTCTTAAATCAGAAAGATTTAAACACGAATTCAAATATTCGTAATTTGAAGAATTCAAAAAATTTTAAGGCAAATTCAAACATTAAAAATTTCAATAATTTAATTGCACACTCGTACACTAAAAATTCCTACATTACAAAAATTTAAATACGAATTCGAGCATTCGAAATTTCAAAATTTCTCAAAAATTTTAACACAAATTTAAATATTCGATAGTCGACTAAGGGCAGCTAAGAAATTTTACTTTTTAAAAATTTATTGTATTAAAATAGTAGTTGTCTAAAAGTGGGTAAAAAGTATAAATCAAAAACTCGAAATTTCGAAATTCAAAAATTCCGATTCATCACGTTCGATTCGCCATAAGAACTCGCATACTTCTACGGAATAAATGCGCTCGCCATCCTATTGTAAAGTGCAGAGCCGCCGGGGCGCGAAGCCTATCATCTCTAGACAATAAACCACCAAATATAACCGGCGACGAATAACTATCGTATAAGATACGACGTCTGCTGCATATGCATCAGCCCTACTCACTTGGCTCCCATTCGCATGTAAATGCTCCGCAACGCGCTCACAATGGCGGTTATCAACGTCCAGCTCTTTTTCCACCGATGGTTAAACGAACGGTTTCGACCGGCCCGCGGCGAAATACGTAAACGCGAGTTCCGTTGGCCGAGAAGAATCCGCGTGACGCGTTTCCGACGTCGCGTGCACCTTACCAGATCCGACGAGCACGTGTGCAAAATTTATGCCCGTCCCGGACTGGCCGATTCGACTCGTCTGAATGAAGTTTTCGGGTCGACTGTTTCTTCGCGGCGTCCGCGTTATAAATAGAGAAGCATCCGCGGTGGAACTGGGACAGGCCGTAACTTCGAAACGACCCCAGACACGGGGGAAAAAAAGGAAAAAGTTACGGGGCGAATTAAGCGGCGTTACGGCCGGTTCGAAGTTTCCGCGGTGCTCGGTCGGCGTGGCGCGCATGCGCAGAGGTGCGTTAGTGGCCGCCCGTATGGATCCTGATACGCGCGCTTAATATGCGGTTCGTGTTGAACCAGTATTGTAATGCGGCGGTGGTACAGGTGTTCGACCGGTGTTCCGTTTGCGGCAATTGATGCCCTGTTCATGATTGTCCACGGATATTTCGCGTAATTTAGTTTGCTCGAAAAGAGAAAGAATTGAAAAGCGGTCGTTTCTAATAGCAGAGATACAGGGGAACATTGAACATATATATACGGAATTTATTTTGAGAGGTTATATAAATTACGGAGTAGTTATACCGTGTGTGGATTTATTATCGTACATTAGGGGACAATCTCGGTCTGTCTTTCTGAACAATCACACTCTCGTTCCACTTGTCTGTATAAGCACGGCGTGCCCGTGCAAACACCGTCTCATTCTACTTATCCCGTTTGCTGCGACGTACGCTACTCTTCCGACCACGCGTTGACTCGTACTACTTATCGAAGTAGATGCGGCCTTTCCATAATTATTTGCCTAACGAATTAGTCACCGATTTTGATGAAATTTGGCACAAACGTCGAGTAGACAAAGACATTCGATCTGTATTCTTTTCATCTGCTATTGACCACGTTGAAGGGGTGAAAACGGACTTCAAAGGGGTCTGTAAGGGTTAGTTATACCTGGTCGAATATCTCGCGAACTATCGGAGGTAGACTAATGATGTAAATTTATGAATTTCCTATTTTTTAATAACGAATTTGACTACGTAAACGGATTTGCGAAAAATCTAAATAAATAATACGTTTAAAAAATAACATTTTTAGTTAAATTCTTCGGTCAAATATTTACACGTTTCTTTGTATGTGTAGTCTATAATCATGAAACTTGACACGAATAACTCATGTCGAATTAAACTCGTCACTCCACTGCAAAGAGTGAACCAAATTGAATGGAAAAATAAACTAAAATAAATTGCCATTTCGTACAATAACAACAAAATCCCTATCGAATACTTCGAAGCTCAATAAAAAAAATAAAAAGAAAAAAAACAAACTTAAAACTCACACATACACACAGAGCAGGAACACACTAACCTTTATCGAACTACGGGCACAAAACGTAGAAAGCCACTTGACCGTAGCATATCGGTAACTCGGCTCGTTTTCCTTTGTCTCGTATCGACCTCGTCGGGGACTCCCCGTTCCCTCGTTGAAAAATCTCGGCTGGAAAAGTTGCCGGCGCTTTTTCCCTGGAAATAAACAGCCGGATAAGTGGATACTCGTGCCGCGAGTAGAGTGTCTTTTAAACGTCCGCGGCGCGGGCCTCGATATTTCTCGATATTTCTCGATATGTCCGGCTCATCGAGCAATCCCGTCTCGCGCGAGGCGCAATATCGCGCCGGTAATATAGCGCTCGTTCTTATTGGCCCTGTCCAGGCAGCAACGATTTCACGGACGTCGACTCGACGACCGACGCCGGTCCTTTCTTCCTTCTCTTTTCCCGGGGTCTTAGCATGCCCCCGCGATCGTGACGATTGAGCCCGATCCCGGGAATGAACGTACGGCTCCATCGCGGATAATCGTGCAACAGAGATTACAAATACGAAGCCCTACCTCGTCTCGCGACCTAAATTTCTCCAACAGGTATCGATCTCGGTTTGGTCGTGGTTCGAGGATCTCCAAGAGTGGTCGAAGTCGTTCCAAGATGAAAACGACCATCAACTCTGGTATCTATCGAGATGATCTGATTTTGGGATGCTGCTCTGGAACTTTTTGAAAATTGTCCGAGGAGAAATCGAAGAAATATTTTTTATTATCGAAGGTTTAATTGTTATCAGTATTTGTGGGGTATTTAGGCTTTCAAGACGTACCTGTGATACTGAAAATGTGTTATGGGATTTTGGTAAAATCGTAGCAAGTGTAATATATATATATGGCAAGTGATAGACTGCTTTCTTTAAATTTTTCCTTGTACCAAATTAAATAAGACACTGTGTATATACTGGTCTCCAATCATAAGAGAGAACTTATCTATTATACTATCGATAAAATTAGTGTATCGTATCCTTAGAATTAATTTGGAAAAATTTTGTAGAAGTTAGATAAGTATATCTAGAGCAGCGGTTCTCAACCAGGGTTTCATGGAAGATTGTTATAAGGTTTCCACGAAAGTACGAAGCAACTAGGTTATTATTTTTGTTGCTAAATTTAGCGTTCCACAAAATTTTCTATTTGCCAGAGAAGCTGAAGAACATTATAAATCTTTATTTCTAAATTAGGAGTAACAATGTTCATTAGCTTCTCTGGTGAATAGAAAATTAAATAGGAACATTTTTCCAATTTAACTCTTTGCACTCAGTGATTCTCTGTGAACTCTGCAGAAATATATCAGTTCAAAAATTTTCTGCTATTGTACAAAGTGAACGATATTTTTCAAAACACGTAATAAGAAATCGTACGTAAATAACGCATAGAATTATTCCTAATTTGTCGCTCCTCGAGAACAAATTTATTTTAAAAAATTTATTTAAGAAGTTAGATTTCAAGCAGTTGCTCATAAAAGCTTTTATAAATCGGATAACAAGGTGGATATTTATCTTGACAAAATGCACGAACAGAATTGGGGACCATAATCACCGGACCAAAGCAGGATACCTTTTCAGGGTACCCTTGTCAGACAGCTTTCTGAAAAGGCTGGAACGAGGAGGACCACGAGAGAGATACCAGTAATCGGTTTCGCCTAACAGAGCCTGTGTTCCAATTGGTCAAGTACCGAAGGCTTTGTGCTCACAGTCAAAATCTGTTCTAACGAGTCTTCTTTCCCCGCTGTGATCGTCAGAGAGGAAAAAAGCCACTGTCCGTCTGATTCCATTAACGCTCACGCCACGGTCAAAATCTCTCTCGGACAGAACGAATTTTTATACGTCGTCGAATTGTCGATAACAAACGCTTCTTTTCTCCGTTTCCACGTCGACCGTGTCTGGAAGACTATCGAATCCTCTATCGAATCGATAGGGGAAAAAAGGGTTTCCACTCGTTACCCTGTCGATGGGGTTAAAATTAGTCAAATCGCGTTACACTTTCGAATACTCCAACTATTATTCCAGTTTGGAATTCCTGGGGACTGCTAAACCTCTTTTGCGAGAATAGACTCTCTTTTCTAGGAAACAAATTAAAGTATTAAAATATTAGGTTACAATAATGGAATTTTTAATTTAAATAGTTATTAGGTATACAGGGTGTTCCATTTAGATAATTTCAGTTGACTTTGGTTAAAAGAGTATCTAAAGGGAGTTTAAATAATTGCAAGGGGTACACGTGATTATGGCGAGAACTTAAGTGGAACACCTTTTGTGAATTTCTAGAGACTATCAAACTTCTTTTGCAGTCTCTTTTCTAGGGAATAAATTAAAGTATTAAAATATTAGGTTACAATAAAGGAATTTTTAATTTAAATAATTATTAGGTATACAGAGTGTTCCATTTAGATAATTTCAGTTGACATTGGATAAAAGAGTATTTAAAGAAGTTTAAATAATTCCAAAATGTACACATGATTATGATGAGAACTTAAGTGGGACACCCTGTGTATTGCAATTTTATCACTCATTCGTAGTGGCAATAATTAATTACTAAAGTGAATTTATATGCTAATGAAAGGGGTGTGCTTGTTTATTCTTACGGAAAGAATTCTTGCACGAGGACCTGGATTGGCTAGTTCATACTGCAGAGAAGGAAATACAGGAAAGAGCAAAACAGGATAATGGTGAAAAATGAAGAGAGAGGACAGGAGATTTATGGTTGATAATAAAGAGAAGTAAAAGGTAAGACATGATAAAATGTAGAAAAAGAGAGAGAGGAAGTTGAAAAAAGAAATGGAAATAAAAGTCTGCAGGATTGACTTCTATTTCTGCACAAAGAATGTATAAAAATATGGCTGGAATGATTAATACTAAAAAAATATAGGCAAAGATAACATGGAGAAGAAAATTACGTAATAATGAGGAACGACGAGAGAAAACAAAAGATTGAAAATAGAAAGAAATAAACGGTAAAAAATGGTAAAACGTCAAAGAGAAAAATGGAAATTGGAAAAATAGAAACAAAAGTCTGCACTTTTAATGAGAACTTAAAATGTCTTATATCAAAATAATAATAATATTCGTAATTATTTTCGCTTACTAATATTACAAAACGAAAGGATCATTTTCACCAAAAATTGTCAAAAATTTCATCACCTAGTTCCAAAAAGAATCGCGACCCATAATTGATAGCAAATACAATTCGTAAATTTACTGCACAAAAATGGCACTTTTTGGTAGACAGGAAGTACATTCTTTTTATATTTTTATCGTAATTAAAAGGGGGATTTCGAAATAAAATTTGGTCAAGATTTCGAAAGGGTGAAACGATTGAAACGTTGCATTCGTGGGTGTAAAGGCCGATGCAGTCCGCGATTCATGCAGGTTACATCCGCTTCCTCGAAAAGCAAGTCGGGCACGTTCGAGGTGCACGTAATTTCCGGCTAGTTAACCGATTACTCACGAAAGATTGCGATCGAATCGATGGCCATCTGTTCGTGCTACGGGTTATCGTTATATCTATGATCCAGGGTGTTACGTGGCGGTCGAAGCTCGTGATTTCGTTCGGATGGAAACGTCATCGTGAATATACTATTTACGAATCCGCGTTTTATTCCGCATGAAATAACCTTGTCAGATTTACGGTGCACTTAAATCGGGGAAAAAGTGGGAAAAGTGGAGGAAAAATAGCCGAGTTGAGTTTAAACACTTTGAAAGTACTTGGAGTGCTCGAGTGTACTCCTAAAGAAACGATTAAATCAGAAATGGCACGTTTTCGAATAAAATCGGATAAATATCGGAATATTCTTTAATTCCTTGGCGAAGGTGTGGCGCGAAATTTGAATTTGGCGCGGAGTCAGTCATCTTTGAAGCGAATCTTGGAAATGATTTGTATCGTAGAATTCTTGTTAATTTATTAATTTAACTTGCGATATTTATTATCAGTCTCATGACACGTTATATACAGGGTGGATCAGTTAACTATTATAGAACACGTCGAACATTTTTATTTCAAATAAATTGATTTTTCTCGTTATTTTTTGAAATCAATATTTAGGCTACTATTATTATATTGTACATATATTAATATTTAGATAGATATTTAGATCAACCTACCAAAAATAATTCTCCTGAATTTTTTAACGACTAATATTCGAACTAATAAATTACAAGCTTCATAAAATTTAATAAAACATTTAATAAATTCGAGAATTAGGTGAAATCTGGGATACCCTTGTTTAACACTTGAACTACCGATTTATAATGAGAACCTAATTATGATAACCAAAATATCGCACCAAATTGATAACCAAAACAATGAAAATGACAGAGCATACATAATTATTAAATATTATTTTGCCAATTAGATTAATTATTATTATATAATATAAATAATAAATAATATAAATAGCGAATAATATAATAATAAATTACAGGCTTAATAAAATACCTCGTATTTAATAAAACATTTAATAAATTCGAGAATTAGGTGAAATCTGGGGTACCCTTCTTTAACACTAGAACTACCGACCTATAATGAGAACCTAAATATCATACCAAATTGATAACCAAAGCAATGAAAATAAAATGAAAATAAAAGAGCGTACATAATTATTAAATATTATTTTGCCAATTAGATTAATTATTATTAATTAAATATTAATATTATTATATTAATATAGTATATTAATTATATATTAATTTTGTCAAAAGCAACTGTAAATTCTCAACAATTGCAAAGATAAAGAGTCTGCGACAAATAATTTCAACCCCCTCGCCAGTGCTAGCGTTAAAATACCTATCTATATGCCATACCCGAGAAGGACGAAGAAGATGGAGCCGGTTTTCATCGCAAAACTTTCGCGCCTGTATCTCTGAACGATATCTCGAACGTTTCCGCGACGTATTCGCGGAAATATCTCCGGTAAGCGAAAAACGCGGCGCGGAAACTGCAAGATGGCTGGGAGAACCGGAGGGCAGGTTCGCGGGCGAGGCTGATACGATCTCGGCCACGGTGCCTTGGGAATCGATCGAGAATCGTTTACGCAACATCGCGGAGCACTGCGAAATAAATCTGAACGTTTAACCCCTTGACGACGGCCTCTGCATCTCGCACGAACCGAGCGTTTTTCACGTGCCGCCGGCATTCTAGAAGAAATACGGTTCTACACGCGTAACAGGTACTCCACGTTCGCGCATTCTTCGCGCAGACCAACGCTCCATATCAAGCTGCTTTCCACGGAGTGGAGAAAGTAAAGTAAAATGCAATTTTTTAGCGATAGCAGTTGGAAACATCGACAATGGACGTTCACTGGTGACCACCGTTGATCCTTTATTCGTATCTCGTTAATTATCGACATTCACACCAATATCAACGGTGAAATAAATATATGCAGGGTATATGGATTGGAAAAGAAATTTATGGGCTTGTTAGATTTGAAAATATATTTATTAGCTGAAGGGGAATTAAAAGTAAAGTAATGTGAGGTTGGAATAGGTACGGTCCTGAGAGAATGCAAATAGTGTTTTGGTTGTAAAATGGTTGTAAAAGAGTGAATGCAGTAGTTTAGGCTAATACCTGCGAGTGCAAGTGGAGGGGCTATTTATAGCTGAGGAATTTTGAGTGAAAGTGAGGAAATGAATCGAGAGAGAGAGGTTGAGGATTAGAATGAAAGAGAATGAATGCGTAAGGGTATACAGGGTGTCAGAGAAGTTCGTGTAAGGCTGTAGTTGTCGTGGAGAGACCTGAGTAGTTATAATTGAAAGTTGTATTATAGAGAGTTCTGAGAGAGCAGTTTTAAGAGAAAAATTAGAGCAAGCGAGGGATCAGAAGACACTGTCATTAATATAGTCGTTTTCCAGCAGGTATACTCGTCACTGTTCGACCAATTGTCACATAATAACTATAGTTACCACAATTACAAATTAGAGATTTCAAAAATACGAATAGCAGTGAGTAGTACCTAAATCTGCGTATACATGTGTGAGAGGATCATCCTATTCAGAGGACGCTGTCGTTAGTCGTTTCCCAACAGTTATACTCATCACTGTTCGACCAATCATTGTATAATAAATATAATTACCACAATTACAAATTAGAGATTTCAAAAATACGAATAGCAGTGAGTAGTACCTAAATCTGCGTATACATGTATGGGCTGGTCCTCCCTCACGGTTGTATTTCCTAGAGAATTCTTTGCCGGGCACGCAACGAAAATATCTACTGCATCTGGAAGCTCGAAGATCTTGCGAAACGGAACGGAGGAAATAAGAATAGCTGGCGTAAAAATTCGCCCATGCAGACGCGGAAGGGGCGGAATTATCGCGAAACAATGCATCAGAAAGATGGCGGGACTCGCGCAAGGTGTATCGTAAATAATCTGGCATCGCTTCAAAACTGAAATTGTAGCCGGCCTTGCCTCCGTGTACGTTGACGCGCATTATGAACCATCCTGGTACCGCTCCAGGAAGCTCGTAAAACACCGATAATATAATGTTCGGAAACGATAAATAATACGTAGCCGGGGGCCATGCCAGCGAAATCTATTACAAAATTAATGGAAACATTGAACAGAGATCGCTAACGGAATCGCCGGCCGTTCTGCCCTGTAGCTTAATCGGTAATAATCGTGCCCCTCTCGGACCGCGTTTAACGTATAAATGGAATAAATACGAGATCCTATGGGATGTCGTCCTTCCTCGACACGCTCGCACGATTATTAATTGCGACGACGCGATGCGTTTCTAGCTTTTGTTGCCGGATGTCGTCCACCGCCGGAGCTTTCGACTGACATCGGTATATATGTGCCTCGCGTGATTGACAATTCACTCGATCATTTGGCAAATCGCGTAATTACGAAGAGTAAAGTGATATTAATTATCAAGCGTTTGAATATCAACCGAGTGCCTTGATAGTAACATCGAAGAAATTTTGGAACGGTGGTGTAGTCACTTTGGTCTGTGAAAAGATCAATTGAAAAATTCGTGCGAAGAACCGTTCATTGGCTCAGTCTATCGACTATAGGAAATAAAGAATATTTATTTTAAACATGAAACGTTTGAATACGAGCCAAGTGGTTTCATAATAAAATTGGTAACAATTTTGGGAATGGTAGTAGTCACTTTATTTCATTTGAAATATTAAGCGTTTGAGTATTAATCAATCGTTGTGATAGTAAAATTGAAAAGAAATTTGGAATGATGGTCTACGATCTTCACCCTCTGCACATATGTGCTATACTTTCGAGCAAAAGAAGGCACAGCGTGTTTACATCCTCAGAGCTAACTTCGCTGACACTCCCATGATCATGAGAGGCATTGACGATGTCACCCATGACCTTCGTCACCGTTTCCGGACAATAGCAGTCACTACCTGTGATCAAGGAAGTGTTAGTGGAGTTAATCAGCCAATCCGTGAGGATGTAAACACACCGTGCCTTCTTTTCCCGAACGCACAATACATACATGCGGGGGTACAGAGTAAGTCTCCAATTACGCGTGAGATGACACGTTTCGTAATAAAAATTTCTTTAAGAATGATCATTATAAGTTTAAAAAGGAAATTTATTAGTACGAGAAAGATTTAATTAAAATTCGCGATATACGATTGAATATAAAAGAAGGCACAGCGTGTTTACATCCTCGCGTCTGATTAATTCCACTGATACTCCCTTGATCACAGGCACTGACAGCTGTTTGCCGAAAATGGTGATGAAAATCACGGGTGACAACGTCACCTGTACTTGTGATCATGAGAATGTCAACCAAGTTAGCCCCGAGGATGTAAACACTTATGTGCCTTCTTTTCTCAAACGCACAGTACATACATGCAGGGGCTACAAAGTAAGTATCCAATTGCGCGTGAGATGACACGTTTCGTAATAAAAATTTGTTTAAGAATGATCATTAGAAGTGTGAAAAGGAAATTTATTAGTATGAGAAAGATTTAATTAAAATTTACAATATACGATTGAATAGAAAAGATGACACAGCGTGTTTATATCCTCACGGTTGATTAATTCCACTGACACTCCCTTGATCACAGGAAGTGACAGCTGTTGGCCGAAAACGGCGACGAAAATGACGTCACCTGTGCCTGTGATCATGAGAACGTCAACCAAGTTAGCCCCGAGGATGTAAACACGCTGTGCCTTCTTTTCTCGAACGCGCAGTACACGCGTAGACCCTCGCACGTAACTGATACAAAACCGCTATTTCAAATGCTGCCAGAACCATGACCGAAATCGATATTTTCACCGATTTCGGTTCTTTATAACAGTTACAGAAAATAATGGTTCTTTGAAACCGTTTCGAGAACCGGAATCGATATTATAACAGCTTTCAACCCTTGATTAAGCGGCCGCAATTGTTCATCCCTCTTTCGCGTTCGGTCGATGCTCGTATCGGTTCGTTCGAAGCCCAAACTGCGGCCCCCTCCGTGGAAAAGATGGATCGATCGTTCTGTAGGAAAAACGCGTGAAACCACTTTGACTCGTTTCGGGCCATTCATCGGGAATCGTTGGAAAGCCATTGTCGGCGATTCGCGTGCCGATCGGATCGATAAATTTCGATCCCGCGGAGGCCATGTCGTGTAATTTGTCTCCTTTTCCGGGGCTGTTTGTTCCAGGATGTTCAGGAAATCCAGATGCGAAGCGACTGTACGACGACCTCCTGTCGAATTACAACAAGCTGGTTCGTCCAGTGGTCAACGTCACAGACGCCCTCACCGTTAAAATCAAGCTCAAACTCTCGCAGCTGATCGATGTAGTGAGTCCTCGAGTTAATTCTGGGCAAATATTATTAATTGCGGACGAAACGGACACGGATGGTTCGCTTTCACCCTTCTGTTTCATATTACAACTTCAGGCCAGTCGAAATGGATCTTTAAATTTTTCATTTTCGCTATTATCGAAAGTATGTAGATTTTTATTTTGGAAAAGCGTCTTGGAGAAGTCGATTCTTGTTTGGATGCGAACGTATTTACATGGGGTGAGTTATTTCACTAATTTCGCTCGAATTTATTTGCGAACTCTGTATATAAAAGTGTATTTGAGAAAGGTTGTTTGGTATAAAGAGGTTTGTACATTGTAATAATTGATCTTTTTTTATTTTACTTTTTAATTTAAATTTGAAGTTATATTAATTGGATAATATTTAGAAAATTTCTTATATTGTGAATTAGGTAGGTCTAATTGAGCCGTTCACTGCGCAAATTGATTAACTCCATAAAACAAAAAGTGGAGAAATGCAATGAAATAATGTATATTATTTTTTAAAATTCCCTTTATGATTTAAATCGAAATAAATATCGTAGAATGCATAAATACAAATGTAACTTTCGTCTAACGGTATATAAAATTTATAAGAAAAAATAGGCAAAGGGTAATCGTTGGTAATGTTACCATTTTTATGTTACTGGAAGAGTTAATCGATTTGGCAAGTGAAAAAAGTAATAAATTTAAATTTGACTAAATTTTACTTAAATTCTGATAAGACGACACTATAAAATTCACCGTTATCATTCGTTGCTTGCTAGTGCATTCGAGTTGCATTATTGCAACGATTTACATTAGAGTACGGAGTTAATCAAAGTGACCTCTGAAATAAATTATTTATTATTCGGTGGCCAAGAAATTTTTGTCGTTTAATGGTGTTAATCTTAATTATCATGGAAAGTCATTATAAATATAAAAAGTTACGATTATACCAAGTGCTTTGGCACTTAAATTAAAGATTTTTCAAAAAGTGGAGTTAATCGATTTGTGCAGTGAACGTCTCAATTATTGATCCTTGCATACTCTTTCGAATCTCATCGTGATTATGGTGTGAAAAAATCAAGGTGACCTTCATATTTTGACGAGAAACTGGAGCAGTATATTGCACTGTGCCTTCTATCAAACAACTTTCGTTTCAAACGCTTTTTTGTACAGCAAATATGCAGTTTGCGAATAAATTTCGACGAGAGGGTTAAAATAACCCACCCTGTATATACACCTGGTGCTCTTTTACACGGTGTGCAAGTACCGTGTAAAAAATCGTGAAACGTTTGATTCGCAACAAAGTATGAAACTCGTATTAAACTCTCTTTGTGCAAATGGATTTTCATCCGTCCAAATAAATAAACAAATAAATTAAATGAAACGATGGGAAAAGAGGAAAAATTGGAAAACTGAATTCGATAACATTTTTCGATACGTGGTAATTTTCTTATTTTCTCGAACTTGAATTTCGGTTCTAATTAAATTACGATATTTTCGCTGTTTTGCATGCAGAGAAATATTTAATTAATAGTCTGAACGTAAACAAATGCGATCGGCAGTTTTCATAAGCACCAAGGGTCGACGTATATCGACAGGTTGGCAGTAAAAGGGTTAATATTGTTATCGAACCATATTTATATTTAATTCGAACGGTACAGCATGCTCGTAAATTGTATTATACAGGGTGTCCCAAAGAAATATGTACACACTTTGCGTGAATATATTAGGTTGGTAGAAAAATAATTTCGTTTTACTTCTTTTCCGTCTCTAATTAAATAACCTAAATAAAAATCACTAAATACAAGTAAATCATCACTACATACAAGATATTTATTATCAAGATATAGAACGGAGTTAACGCTTTCGAACGATACGTAACATAACCACATTTACAATTTATTCCAATATCAAGCTACGAAAATCGAAAATACAAAGAACGAAATTATTTTTCTATCAACCTAATAAAAACAGTATGTATTTAGATGAATTACAGATTACAGAAAAAATAAATTAGAAAAAATAAGGTATTAAAGTGTGTATACATTTTTTTGGGACATCAAAATTATTAATATTATTATTATTATTATTATTATTTAATATGCTAGATCGATGCTAGAACGACGCTATTGAAATCGTCGATAGAACGTAGCTGCAGGTACCTAATTTTGGAGGAAATTTTCTGCTTGTTCCTTTTATTCCAATTTTAATTTTAATTTTAAAAAATTCCAAGTGGACGTGAATTTTTATATTTTTAATCGACGAACGATATTAATCGATATTTATATACTTTTTAAATATCTCGAATCACTGTTTGAAAAATCGGAATGGTTAAATTTTAGTGTCTACTTGAAATGTGAAATTCGACTTTAATTCAATTAAATTTTATGAACTCGCTGTATCGCTCGGAATGATCATATCTTAGTAAATTATTAAGTATTCTGTTAAATTTCTTTAAAAGTCATCGCTTTTTGTTGCTCTTTCCAGAATCTCAAAAATCAAATCATGACGACCAACCTATGGGTGGAGCAGGTACGTACAGTAATCGTATAAATAATTTCTACGTATACCTGACTGAAAATGATCCTCAAATTCGAGTAATCGAAATTAGAATATATGTGATATAACACTTTGATAGCAATTTAACAGTCGACACAATCAACGTATATGTGCCTGTGATTATGAAAGTGGTCGAAGTCACTTGTATTTGCCTTTGAAATATTAAAAGTTTTGGCCTTTAAATACGTCATAAATTATAAAATTAATTGCGATAAAGCTATAAATTCAATCTAGTGATTCAATTCTTGTTTTGTAGAAAATAAATATATTTTATCGAAGTATGAATTAATGCAACACGAAATAAATAATAAAATCGTTCTTCTTAAGTCAATGACTTAGACCATTTTCATAATTATAGGCACATATAAACCCTTCGTCTTCATAATACGAAAATTAAAAATTTATTTTAACTATATTAGTCAAACGAACCAACCCCCTGTATTATGATTTAGTTCTGAAAAATGAAGTATTGAAGAATTATCATTTTTTAATTAATTATTATAATACCTCTGTTCCATTCGCGAAAAAATTACACAAGAATTTTGGAATTTCTTCAAATTTTAATTCCAATATTTTTCGAGAATGAGTTGACCTCGTTATTATACTGCAGGGGGTTGAATTATACTTGGCATGAGGTAGGAATTAAAATTCGAAAAAATCCTAAAATTTTCTTCAGGAACGGCCAAGTACTCTGGCACGAAAATTGAAAAAAGAAAATTCGAAGAGTGGCATTAATCGCCCAAATCTGAATAGCCCCTATTTTATTTTATTAATTCGCGTTTCACAATAAGGTGGACGAAATTTGCGATCCTCGAGCTTGATGGATCGAGTGATCCAACGAAACCCAAAGCAAGCAAACATCGACTCGACTCTAACGCGGATAAATTTCGGAATAATTTTTCGCCTTGAACCGCGTTCGAGGGAAGCAAGGGAGAGAAGTCGAGGACCTGGTCCGCTGGATTCCGCTTGCATAAGTTTCATTTCTGGTAATCGTTCGAGTCGTGGCACCCGGGCATTGTTTTGCGAGGATATATAAACGGGGATACGTGCGAATAGTCCGTAAAACGAAAATCGGCCAGGAGCTTCCACTCGAGAGTCGCAAAATAAGTCCGGTGAACCGTGCAACCCACTTTCGAACGCTAGATTACGTAAGACAGACTCGCATCCGTTTCCGTGCATCCATTTCGTCCGTCCTCCTCTTCCTCCTTTTTTTCCTTTCTTTTTGTTATCTTGCACGAAATTAGCGATGGCGAGGAAATGGCGCAGATCGAGAACGGACAGAGAGCTCTTTTGCCATAGTAATCGAAGCGTACACCGCGCGAGTGTGGTAAATTATTAAAAGTGTAGGTTTAATAGGAAATAATAAACATTTTTCTAAACAAAGAGAAGTTTCGTTGGGTCATAATATTGATCGTTTTCCGGTCTCGTGGACTATTGCATAATTCCAATTAACTCGCGATTGTATGTAGTTATATGACAAGACACTGCTTTGTAGTGGTGAACAGAAGAATAGTATTCGCAGCAAAGGTTTGGTAGCAAGTCAACATTTTATTCATAATTTGATTATTATAAATAATAAAGGATTTTTAAAATTCTATTATTCTTCGCTAATATGATCAGGGTAAAAATGATTATAGCAATTGTATTAAAATACGTAAAAATTCCAATACTTTCTCCTGAGCTAGCCAAAGAAGAAATAATTAAATTCTGGTTAATTTTTATTAATTCTCAAAAGCAAATAATAGCAATTGTAAAATTCGTAAAAATTCCCATATTTTTTCCCGATATTGCCAAAGAAAAAATTGTTATTCTGATTAATTTTTATTAATTCACAAAAGCAGATAATAGCAATTATAAAATTCGTGAAAAATTCCAGTATTTTTTACCGATATAGCCGAACAAAAATAATTATTCGAGTCAATTCTTATAAATTCGCAATAGCAGATAACACCAATTTTTACCTAAAAATCCTCAGAAATCGCTATAGCACACCGGTGCACTAAACGAGAAAAGAAATCAGCAAATAAATCAAGAAATAATTCAAACCAGTAAAATCCCCATAAATTTATTCCCAAATATATCAATTTCCCACGAAATAACACTCCTCCCATTACCCTGTCTTTCACGAAAACCCTCTGCCACGATTTTCGCACCCGAAATTTCCCACATTCTCCAAATACGTATCTCCAACCACAATCCTCCACATCGGAAATTATTTTTCAACCGCAGCTTGCAGATGAAACGCTCAGAAGGATCAGGAGGATTAGGGGGTAGCCTGGTAACTGAGAAAGCAAAGGTGACAGCGCGATGGTGAACTGCACGATGCGAAACGTTCTCCACCGTGGTATTTGCACCACGGTTTTCGTCGATTTTTGCTGAATTTGCCTTAATTGAATCCGCGATCACTTGGACGAATCGCATTCGACGCGGTACTTGCGGGCCATTAATCTGTTAGACAGCGTCGCCGGGTAACGACCCTAGGTACATAAAGACGAGCACCGATATATAATCAGATCAAATATTGGTGGTTCGTCGGGACTCGCTGCTCCCGCATATATTAATGGAGCGTTGGTCACGTGTAACAAACGCCCCGGCGAAAAGGAGGCGGAGGAGAAGCGGTTTCCGTCGAATTTCGGTTTGCCTTTCAGTTTACCCTGGGACCGCACTTTCTGCGATCGATTTTATCGGCCAGACCCCCGAATTCTAGTGTAAATATGCCTCGAGAATTACCGAGGGAACGGCGGGTGTGAAATTTAAACGTACTCGATAGCATCTTCGGGTATTTACCTTGCCTTTCAACGTGATCCTTCAGGGTAATTAACAGTGGTAAACCTATCACAGCTCGAATAGCCTTCCTCATATTTTGAACTCAGAATTTTGCACTTAACTTTCTCACTTCGGTTTTTGCAATTTTTCTTTTGATATAGGTATAATTAATTTTTTAATATCTCGTGATCCATTTTCTCGACAATTCCCTGTAAAAATAAAGGAAATTATTATGCTATTGATATTTTTAACTGCAATTTTAAATTAATACTTGAATTAACACTAAATACTAAAGATTTTAAATTATCATTTACGTATTTCTTAAGACCCAAAAGTTAAAAACAAAATTACGTTAATATCAATTGTATTCATTTTTAATTAATATCAGAATTAATAAGAAATTGACTAGAAGTGTTTCGAAATTTTTATATCGATTTAGTATATCCAAAAAAGAAATCTCAGACTATATTAATATCTTTGACATCGTCGGTCAATCGTCTTTGCGATTTTTCTCTGGATATAAATTTAATTGATTTTTTAATATCTCTTGTTCCATTTTCTCGATAATTCCCTATAAAAATAAAGGAAATTATTATGTTATTGATATTTGTAGCAGCAATTTTAAATTAATATTGGAATTAACACTAAATACCGAAGATTTGAAATTACCATTTACCTATTTCTTAGGACCCAAATGTTAAAAACAAAATTACGTTAATATCGATGCTATTAATATTTAATTTATATCAGAATTAACAAGAAATTGGCTAGAAGTGTTCCTAAATTTTTATATCCATTTAATACATTCAAAAAAGAAATCTTGATATCTTTGACATATTGGAATCGGTACTAAATACCAAAAATTTAAAACCACGCCATATTTCTTAAAACCCAAAAATAAAAAGGGAAAAGTATAGCTAAGAATTTATTTATCTAAAAATATCTATACTATTAACTCCGAAATAATAGTAAAATTAAAAGAAATTAGCTAAAAGTGTCTCCAAATTTTTATATAAACTTACCACAACCTTATACCCCAAAAACCCCTCTAAGAAAAATAAAAAAACAGGAGAAATGTTGAAAATTGAAAATATATAGGGAAATATAGGGAAATATAGGGAAAGCTGAACGAAGGAACGAAACGCAAAAATAATTTCATCCCCGAGGAGTCACGAAGTGTCCATTTGTATAAAGCTGTCGGGAATAAAGAGAGATCGTTCTCATTTTTCCCCCTGGATCGCGATCTTTAATGTCAAAAATCCTTGATCTCCGCTTTAAACGTGGCTTACGTGACGCCATTAAGCCGCGAGGGGCGATGCCTATCGGGAAACGGGTCCGGGACGAGGGGGAATATTTATCTGTCGATGTCTTCTGCCCCGTGGCATGATCTTTCGGGGTCTTAGGCGAGTCTCCGGGAACGGAAAAGTTATAGAGATTTAACGTTCTGTGTACGAAACCCCGGCGAATAAGGGGCTCGAGGAGTTAAGCGGTATGAAATAATATAGGTCAGACATTCAGCGGCGCTAGTTTGTTCTGCATTGGTATTCCTTATTAACCGGAAGAGGATCCCAGCTCTTTCAAGGAATTACTCGATTGTTCGACGGTTCGATTATTTAACCGTTTAGCCGTTTAAAAATAAACCACGGGGATACCGATTCGAGGTAATTCAGCAAATCCATCGGTAAATTGGTTTTATTTCTTTCATCCAACGGTTTCTTCTTCCCCTTTTTTCCCTTTTCTCTCACACAAATGAGGTATCCGTAGAAAGCTGCCCCTGCTTCGTGTTAATTAACATTCTGTCGCATACTCTCTTCGATCCCCTCTATCAATTAGCTCGACGTACAGTTCCATACAATCCCTCTTACCTTTCCTATCGTACCCTCATTATACTTTTTTCCCCTAACCAGCGCGGAAATATGCGAGACACTTCAAACGGAGCAGATTTATTTTCCTAAACCTGAACGTGTTATTTTTATCGATTAACCAGCAAGACGTTGCATTCGATATAACATCGCTTATTTATTGTCTCCCTTTTCGTTGATCTTTATTCCTTTACTTTTATTTTTTCGTTTTTATTTTCGAGTCTTTAAACAATTGAAAGGGTGGCGAGTTAGAGTGCTATTAATTAGTCTATGTAATTGCAAGGGGAATAATTTTGACACCATATTTTATAAGGTTATAGAGACACGTACAAATCTGAAGATGTTTATTCCCTTATTTTTATTTTTTCGTTTTTATTTTTGAGTCTTCAATCGGTTAGAGGAATGACAAGTTAGAGTGTCATTACTTAGTTTATGTAGTTGCAAGGGGAATAAATTTGACACCAAAATTATAGTGACACGATATTTCACGATAGTTCCTATTCTTGCCGATCATAATATTCCATGTGATCAATTTTCGTTTAAATTATTTGCAATTAATTTTGGAAAAATGTCCATGTTCTGTTTGTCGTTGATTAATGCACGAACAGCGATGCGTGATACGAGATCTTCGATACTAGATACAGAGCATTAATTATCGCGTTATAATAATGACAGGAAGAAATCGAAGCTTAACAAATTTTCTAATTTTTAGAAATCTCGGCAAAGGGTTAACAATCCCTGCAAAATAAATAAATATCTAAAATTGCGACATTTACTGTGGTCACGAGGAGAGAACTCGCCTTCGCTGTAAACTCAGTGTATTTTCCACGAACCAGCTGCCTGTTAAAAGGTCAATTCCATCGCTGCCTTTTTTAACGTCCCCCAAGAACACAGAGAACAGTGGCATAGACGGGACAAACACGTGTAATCCCAGGCATTTTTCCCGACATACATCCCATCAACGCGTTTCATCGTTCCTTTCGTTTTAATTAATTTCACCCGGGATCTGATCCGACAGGGAAGCTGACAGACGTCAAAACTGTTCAACGTCGCGAACAAAGTAAGCCTGCTGCCCGTGGCAGGCTCCGCGGAAACAATCCGCCGTGGAAAAGGATGAAAAGAACAAACGGCCGCGATAATCGGCCGTGCACACGAACGATACGGGAAATACAATTCTGGCACATGATTCCCTGTACATCCCTGCAACTTCGAACTCAGCTTCGTTCCGTTCAGTTTCGTCCTTTTCCCTCTTCCTTTTCGTCCCTTTTCATCGTCGCAAACGAGCGAGGCACCATTTTCTGCTGGCCCTGTGCTATTCTTTCACAGGCTCTTTTAACCCCATGATTTTTTAATGGAATGTCAATGACAAATTTCGTGGTTACGATGATTAACACTAGAACTACCGATCTTTAATGGGCACCTAACTATAACGTTCACAGATTATAGTAATTTCAGCGATACGATGAATATGAGTGAATATATCGATTACAGTTCTTTCTTAATACGAGTTGATACTAATTTTATTCTTAACCACTAGCGCTGGCAAGAAATTCACAGACACGTGTGCCAGAACGGTCCAGTCTTCCTGTGACAATTGACGACGTATATACCACGTTGTTAGCGATTCTGCGATAAAAGCATTACGACGTGTCTGGCACGTCTTTTCAGCGTAAGTGGTTAAAGCAGGTGTATGTGTTCGGTGATTACAAAATGGAAAATTCTGGGACCAGTCATTTTCACTGGGTTGGTAGTTCTAGTGTTAACCCTTTGCACTCGAGAGGCGCCCTCCAGTCGCCGTTTGATAAAATTTCGAAGCTCGATATTCATAAATATGTCAAATTTTAGATAATGTAACTGTGTACGAGGTATCGAAATCAAATAATTCTACGTGTTAATTATCATACGATTTCTTATTCCTGCTCAGAAAAATATTGTCAGTTTTGTGACAGAAAATCTTTGAACTCCTATCCTTCTTTGGCCAAAAAATTGTCGAGTGCAAAGGTAAAGAGTAATTCTTTATTGTAGATACCTTGGTTCCTTATACGTCGTCTTCATTTTTATTTTTAATTCCACCCTTTGCACTCGGCAAATTTTTCCAGGAAAATTGCGATTCGAAGATTTTTTGAAACGAAGTCGATATTTTTGAAACGATTAATAAGAAATAGTATTCAAATTTGCACGTAGAATTATATTATTTCGACATTCCACTCGTCGTTGCGTTATTTTAAATTTGATATGGTAATTAAGGGCATTCTTTGAAATCTGCTTAAATAGCAAGAGGCAAATGCAGAGGTTTGAGATAGTAAGGGTGATAACGTGACACTATTTTCGTTTAAAAACGAGTGGCTTATAATTTACTTTTCACTGGAGAAATATTGTTTTCTGATAAAGAGTTAGTATGAATTTTCTGAAACTTGTCAAAATTAATCAAAAAATTATTATCGATATATAGAAAATTATATAATAAAAATTACGAGATCAAAAATAATTTATTTCGCACCGTCAAAATTTATTGAAAATATTAATCATAACAACTCCAAGTCATTCGCAAAGGGATGATATTTAATACCATTCCTTTTATCGTCTTCACTGATTAAAAATTCGCTTCAATTAACCACATGTCGATTATTTATGAATTTATTAGTTAGAAATTTTATTAGTTTGCTAAACTGTATTATTGATCCTTTGATCATATTTTTCTTCTTTTTTTACGTGTTTCAAAATTTCCATTTCGTGTGGAATGACTAAATTGTTTCTTGTTTCAGTCATGGTACGATTACAAGTTAAAATGGGATCCAAAGGAATATGGTGGGGTGGAGATGCTGCACGTGCCATCCGATCATATATGGAGGCCCGATATAGTTTTGTACAACAAGTAAGACCATCATTATCGAGGAAATTACGTTAATATCTGATGCTACCCCTTCGTGGATCTAACTTCGAAACATAGGAGATCGTCTGAAATTGCTTGGCCCACTGCCACGTGTCATGGTTTTCGAATTTTCGTTTCAGAGAAAACTGTCATAAAATTCTGCTCAGAAATTCTTCCCATTTCCTTATTTTTCCTTTTCCACTTAAAAGCCAAAAAATTCGAAGATTCCGTATCATTAACGAATAATTTTTTAACAAATATTTTTCAATATAAAAATATTTCTCACATAGTGGCTCCAATAAGAAAATTTCCAGTCTCTTCTTTTATTTATTATTCTCCAGTAATGCATGATTATGGTACAGTATCATAAAAATAATAAATATAAATAACGATAATAATGTATGTAAATTTAATATTAACGATAATAATGTAAGCAAAATTTTTCCAATGAAATTCGTCACTGAAACGGTTATAAATTAGTTTACAATTTACCCAGGGACCCAACCTTAATTGATACGAAGAGATTCGTTTACTCGATTCACCGGGGTTGGTACGATAAGGGTCCCCCGAAAATGTTGGAATCGGTGGTAAATTTCGTGGAGAATTTTTATCAGACAGACGTTGTCGGAATCTTGATCGGTGATACGATGGTTTTATTTGATTCGTACAGTGCCGACGGTAATTTCGAGGTGACGCTGGCAACGAAGGCGACGCTGAATTACACAGGGAGGGTCGAATGGAAGCCACCGGCCATATACAAGTCTTCCTGCGAGATCGACGTAGAATATTTCCCGTTCGACGAGCAGACATGTGTCATGAAGTTCGGCTCGTGGACTTACGATGGCTTCCAGGTAACGATCCCTTACACTTTCCTGTCGCAATTTTCTCATTGCTAATAAGCAATCCATCCTCGGGCAGAATGTGTCCAAAACGGGGGTGTAGAAAATTTAAAAGGGGAGTAAAAACGAGAGTTCTGGCAGGATTGTACTGAATGAAAAGTAGTAATTATAGGAACTTAAAAATTTTTGTTAATAGATCGGTTTTATTTATGAAAAGTAAGTTAAAGGAGTTAAGTACCGTTGTTGCTTCGAAGTAATAATTAATCACGAACGCAGATTATGGAATTTTTTTTTTAGCGGAGAGTTATATTTTTAAATTGCATTTTATATTAAAATTTTTATTTTTGTATTTTCATGGAAGTTAGTAATATTTTTTCACGTTGGTTTAAAAATTTCTACTGTGCATCAGCCCTGAGAAAATTATGCTTTTTTTTAAGGAAAGTTTGACAGTTTATGTGCGATGTTGTACAGTGCAGTGTTTCATTTTTTGAGCATCGAGATTAAATCGATCATAGTGTCGCGATATAGTTGACATTTCGAACGAGCATAATACTCGGTAGAGTAAATTTCTCTCACGTTTTCAGAGTAAAGGATCAACATGTAACACTTAGGAAATAATTTATTCCAGCGTGGTTAAGACACGATTTTTAATTAAGATAGAAGCATAAAATATGTTTAACAATCTCGAAACAGGTCTTAAGCTACTCTTCAAAGTAACCTGAAAACGCATAAATTAGGAATTTCTGCCACATCTTCATTAAGGAGCATCAAAAACCCAGCACTTAATAAATAACTTACTCTGCCGCACCTAGGATGTAACTTTTAATTAAGAGAAAAAGAAAGAAATTTGAAACACGATTAACAACTTCTAATTAGAACGATTTTCAAGAAAATATAATTATTCCACTACGCTCGATATCGGAATAAAACTGATTTAATAATCTCAAAACTTAATAAATAACTTGCTCTACCGCCTCCGAAATAGAATTTCCAGCCAAACAAAACGGAAGAATTAAATAAAACGAATTTAATCCTGTTGCGAGTAAGCATTAAATTAAATAAAACGAATTTAATCCTGTTGCGAGTAAGCATTCCCGGCTTTCCACTTAACTCACTAGCGCCACCACGACCTATATCTACAATAAACGTTCTCTATAAATATCGTATATACGTATTTTCTAATTTTACCAATATAATCTCGCAGTTTTCTTCTTATTACATGTGTCACATTACACGATATTAGGTTCACGAATTAATCATTTTAATTACTTTAAGGTTAATTATTTTAACAGTTTTAGAATAAAAATTCTTGCAAATAAGGCAACGAATAGTACCCTTGTTATTATGTTAACAAGTAACTCGTTATACGCTCCTAAAGTAGAATTTTTAGAAATTATACACGTAATTGTTTGATAATCCGAAAACACAATAGATGGCGCGTCGGAGTAACCAAAAGGCATCGGCGTAAGTTAAGCGAGGCGCATGGCCGGAAATTAGATTAAGAAAGTGGAATTAACGCGGCAAGGGAGTGACTCGTAGAGAAATGGCGCCGGGTATTTGTTTATTTGCATGTTATTGCGCGTCTCGTACGAAAAGCTCGGTCCGGCTTATCACTATTCATGAAGCCGGTGCGCCGCGGCCACGGATGTGCGCCGAATGAAACGCACATAAATTTCCAATGATTAATACCTCGTCCACGCGATACACCGGGTTGTTTATTATACGCCGCCGCCATACTTTTTCCTTGGACGTCGATTACATCCTCGATCGGTGAAATTCCTCTTCTCCTTCGCGGTATCGACGAAGAAAACGGTAAAGAGGTAACGAAATTTTAATACGAAATTTTAAACGATTTCTAGTATCAAGATTCGCTTAATTTTTAGGGTAATTTTTTGAGAAACTTTTTGTGGCAGATTTCTTCCGCTTTGTGAATTTATATCGTAAGAGATGGGAGATTATAGTTATAGAATTATCGTAGCTCATGATAAGAAGATTTTAATTGATTAAAAGGGGTTTCTTAATTTTTAGAAAAATTTGTTAGGGACATTTATTTGCTAGATTTTAATTTTTTCTGTTATTAATTATATGGTAAAATATTGGAATTTATAGTTACGAAATTATTGTAGCTAGTAACACGAAGATTTTTAGTGAGCAATTGGTTTTTAAATTATTGGAAACATTTTTAGGAGAAGTTTATCTGTTAAATTTCTTTTTGTGTGAATAATAGGGGATTTAGGAAGTTCTTAGTTTATTCGCCGAATTTCTCGCGTTTTCGAATTACATCGTAAACAATAGGGGATTACAGTGGTGAAATATTGCTCCTTTGCAAACGTTTCTCTTTTCGGTTACGCGCTGTGAACGATGAAAACAGCGAGGGAATAATGAAATTTTGAATGCGCGCGAAAACCCCGAATAATAGGTTTTTTTTTTAATTTCCTAGGGAATTCCGCGCGAAATTTGATTTCCCTTTCCACCGTGTCGCGAATTACGCGGTGAAAGATCGGGAATATCGCGACTTTGTGTTAATACCAAGATTATAAATATTCTTTTTCATAAGTTCTTTCGTAAAATGTACTTCGAAACTAACTCGCGAAACTTTCCCTGTGCCGCGATATTAAAGAACTTTCATCGTTATCCCTAAAATTCTGCTTTTAATACCGTCGAAAGAGAAAAGGGGGAAGAGGGAAGGAAAAAATAAAAGAAGGAAGTTTTATCGATGTTGGCGACATTATAAAATCGCGGGATCATCGAACGAAAGAAGAATTCACGTGTAACGAAGCCACAAGTGGGTAGAACGAGGAGATCGTTTCGCGTCATTATTCCCAGACGATTGTCGTGCAGTGGTACCACTAGTATCGCGTAAAATATCTATACCGATCGATGAATAATGCATATCACGCGCGTGTGTGTGTGTAATACGTTGTCCATACGTCATCAGACACGACAACGGGATATCCATCAGGTTCATTTAATAAGAAGCACATACCGATCGATCAGCTTTATATACGGGATACGAAATGGACATTCCATAAGGGATGATTACGCGAGACGCTTTTAACGATCGGTCAGGACACACGTGAGGATTTCAGGATCGTTAATTGCCACCGTCCAATAGCATTTTGTCGCTTATTAACGGCTTTTCTTACTCGCTCGGCAATTTAATTCGATAGTAAGATTCCTCGAGAATTGGTCTTTAAGAATTTTTCCTCGATTATCGTGGGTTTATTAAAATTTGTCGACGTAAGTTTATTTTACCGAGATCGCCGCCATTTTGACGCGATCTAATCGAAAATTCCCTGAAAATTAAACCTCGAGAATTTCGCGGTAAATGAAGAATAGATCGAAGATTTATTAAAAACTTGTCGACGTAAATTTATTTTACCGAGATCGCCGCCATTTTGATTTCAGCCGACTAAAAGTTCTTTAAGATCACGATTCGATAATTTTTCGATCTCGAGTATCGGAGATTTATCGAAGACCAGAAATCTTCGATATTTTTCTTTTTTTTTTTTAAAAGAAAAAATAATTTCATAATCTAAAAGAAAATTGGTAAAAATTAATTTATTTACTAATTTCTATATTCTGGAAGGAAAATTATCCATTGCTGCAGATTTATAATACTAATACTATATTATATACTAATACTACTAATACTAATACTAATGCTAATACACTAAAATTTAGCAAATGTGAAAAAGACGAATTTTCCAATATGTCGCAATTAACAATGCGATTTTATTTTGTATTATTCATTATCTATATCAAGAAACTCGTCACATTATTACTCATCCGTGACACCTATCTCTCAAGTGAAAATCATACTCGGTGCTATATATGGCACTTGCATCGAACGTCTTACTTGAAAGACCTACTAATTTTTTAACGAGAGATATTCTGTTGAACATTGAACATTGTCCGAAGTTTCCGTGTCGAGTGGCGATTTCAGAGCGTCAAATCGCGCATCGTCTCGGTGTTTCGCCTCGAATCGTTGTCTCGAAGTAATAATCGAGGATTCCGGCGCGGTTGCGCCGGGGAATCTCGTTAACTCCGACTTAACGGGCAGAAATGGACGTAAATATCAGGAACATCGAATGGCATTCCATCTCTCAAGTGGATCAAACCTATCCGCCGTAATGCCTCGCGTTTCCTCTATTAATTGACTGATACGTTCCGTTTTCACCAAATTATACACATCTCGATGAGCTAATAAATCGTCGATAGCGGACGATCGAAAAATCGAAAGACCGAGCCGGCAAATGATGTAAAATACAACGCGAACAAAATATTTTCAGGGATATCTGAAAGGATGGCTCGTTTCAACGAATTTCACGTGTAGAGAAATTACTCTACATATGAAATTTATATATAGGTGTACTGGTATATATTATATACTATTTCCCAAACTATAGATCGTTTCGAAAAATGATTTAGAAAATATTTAGCATCTTTTGCGTCACGTATCTTGTTCAGATGCACGTGGAATATAGGAGTCTATCTAAATAAAAATCTTGGAAATACGTCTAGAGGAAAAGGATTTGTGACTACCATGTCTGGAAACGGAGTATGTTCAGGATAAGTAATTGCATCCAAAGATTAAAATGGAATATATTACTTTAATATGAAGTATATCAAAATTATTATTACCGTGAGTATTACTAAACTTCGCTTTAAATTCCAACATAGTACGAAATTCTGAAATAAAAAGCGAAAAAGACAAAATCTTTTAATTATCAGAGGAAGCTAATCGATATAAAACAAAGTATAATTATAGTACTTTAATATAAAATATATCAAAATTACCATTGCTTCAATTCCCATTTCGATTATCGACACTGTCCAATATTTAAAAAGAAAAAAGGAAGAAAAATTTGTCAAACAACGCCATCTTTAATTTAGCATCTTATAATTGCAATTAATGAACAAAGAAAGCTAATAGATATGAAACAAAGTACTATTATATTACTTCGCTATAAAATATATCAAAATTCCTATTACTATTAGTCCAATTCCCATTTTGATTATCGACACTGTCCAATATTTAGAAAGAAAAAGTTAAAACGAAAAAATTTGTCAACTAACATCATCTTATAATCGCAAACCACTTGTTCCAATTACACGCATGATTCGAAATTCCGCAGGTCGATCTTCGACACATCGACGAGATCCATGGCAGCAACGTCGTCGAAATCGGCGTCGATCTGACGGAGTTTTACACTTCCGTCGAGTGGGACATCCTCGAAGTCCCAGCCGTGAGGTAAGACATCCCCGAGGAACCGTCCTCTACGGCCGCACTTCCGGCGCCGAGACTCTCTTCCGCCTGGTGCCAATTCCCGTGAAACTAGCGATTCTCCGGCGAAACGGCATTCGAGACGAAAGCATAATCTGCCCGACGAAATTTCCAAGAACGTGTACACAACGTTCTCGCAGCGAAATAGCGTGTACACGTTCAGAGAGCCGTTCCCGGATAACAATTCGCCGCATGAGCGCCTGTCTATTCCTTTAAGAACGTCACGCCGCCGATGTTTCATTTGCAGAAATGAAAAATTTTACACGTGCTGCGACGAGCCCTACCTCGACATCACGTTCAACATCACCATGAGACGGAAGACTCTATTTTACACCGTCAACCTTATAATACCGTGCATGGGCATCTCGTTTCTCACGGTGTTGGTCTTCTATCTGCCAAGCGACAGTGGCGAGAAGGTGAGCAGCGTTTATTAACACGCCAACCTTTTTATCTTTATATCTTTCGCTTCTTTTTCGTGTATTTCATATTTTTTTTTCTTTTTTCTATGGTTTCTTGGGACCCTGCGATGTTCTATCAGGTTTAGTCTACCTGGATGGAAGGCTGCTCGAGTGTGCATGATTAAAAATGGTCAGCGTGTCTGTGTTGTTGGACGTTTAATAGATGAGAAATTACAAAATAATTTGGATCTGTGTGTGCAACGATTGGTAGCGAACTTCTGCGAGCTAATTTTTGGACTGTGGACCAGTTGTAAGACTTACATTCAAACGCAAAAGTAGCAATGATCTAATGAACACCGATATTATTTTCGTCGCGTGGTATAGGATGATAAAAGGAAAAATTGCACGTCGGTAAGGAAGAAAACGATGCTTACCAGCGGAAGTGCATGCGAATATGTATAACACCGCGTTAAGTTCATCAACGTTTCTCAGGCAATGATAAATTTATCTCGAATCTTTGATTTAACCGTGAACCACGAGTCCACGGTAGCACATGGCCCTTAAATCACAAGGTGAAACATGGCCGATCGTTAACCGGGATTTACGAGCGGGAAAAGTTCGTCGGGGTTTCCGCGAGTTTAATATAAGAACCGCGAGCCGAGGGCGTCGCGAAAGTGTATCGATAAATTTCGTTGGTGCACGGCCGATTCGAGAGGAAAGTAAAGCCAATAAAGGATATTAAATTCGTCGTCGCTTCCCGTTCCACGTGACGCGATGAGACGAAGAGGAACGGTGCACCGCCATTCTTACAGGACGAAGAGGTCTCTTTCCCGTTCTTTCCATCTCTCTTCCCCTCCAACTTTATTAACACGCTACTGCGTCGTGATCAATTTTCCAAAGCTCCCGAAGCCTTCAAATTTTTTCACACCAACTCTCGTGAACGTGGAAATTTTCGCGATGCACGAAAAATGGCAAACAGCACGTTTCAACGAAATCGGATTCGGAAAGCCTGAAAGCGTATTTTCCACGTGATGTTTCTCCAAACCAATTTCTCTAAACCAACAGAACCAAAAAAAAATAAAGAAGAAAAACAAAAGAGGATAGAAAAAGATTAAAAAGGAACCCAGTGGTTTATATTTATATCACGTGTATCACGTATCGTTGGCTGAGAGATTACTGCCTAGATCAGAGCTGAATAAACTTCTGCGAAACTTTCGATGCTTGTAGTAACATGAGGAAGAAGACGAAGAAGATGTCGGACAAAGGGAAATGGAAAATATTATTCGCGGTGTATCGCGTATAGAAGCGATTTCGTGGCGAGTCGACTCGTTCGATCAGAATTCCGGGTGGAGAGGGTCAAATATCAAAATCCATCGGCGGAATGTAAACCTCTAAATGCCGTTCGGCCTCCATTCCTAGCAGACTCTTGACCTCGAGCCGATACCCACTTGACGCCGTGTGCGCCTCTATAATTCAGTCGTATTGTTCTGGCTCGAAACAGCCGGGCAAAAGGGTAAAGGGGGAACCTCGAGGGTGGCGGGGTTGGTCGGGAAAAAAGGGGAGAAGGTCAGATGTCAGCGTGCCATCCGCAGCCGACACTTCGATTCCTATCGAAAAGGACACCGTCTCCAGACTGAGACTCTTCTTCCTTCAGACTTTGGATACCGATTTCTTTGATAAATATGTCACATACAAAACAGATTTAATTCTCTTCGTACCTGAAGTAGCTTGGAGTAATAGTATGTAAAAGCGATGGATTTTATTCCAAAGTTTCCCTATTTTCAAAAAATAAATGCAATACGCATGTCGAGATTCCTTCAGCCAATCAGAGTCACAGAAACAATGTAAAAGATTAAAAAAGGTGACGAGTCTCAGTCATTAAAGGTATCCAAAGACTTAGAGATACCTCATACTTTCTTCCATTTTGAACCTTCTCCCCTTTTTCTTTCTGAATATTACATTACAGTAGGTTAAGATCGATATTATTTTTCAAAGATTGATATAATCTGGTCAATTTTGGAGATGTGCAATGTACCACAGTCTGAGAATCGCTATAGTAATTAGTCGTTGTTTTTTGTTTATAATTATGTGATCACTCCTGTACGCTTTTTAGATTTTCACAGTCCATTTCAATTTGTACTCTTACACACTACTTATGTAGTGCGCTATAAATGATAAACGTTTTAAAATTTTAAATTATGGGATTTAGAATAAGCAATTCGTCGCCATTTTGAAACTCATCTTCGACCGTATATCGTTGTTTCGTCCCGAACAACTTCCATCTCGATATCGATTGGTCCGTCTTCAGTGGGATTCCCCTTGCGGTATCACCGAGTGCAAACGACTTGCGAACACAAAAATTTCGCGGTGAATCCCGTTGTAAAAGGGCAATCGCGACGGAGAGCCGGGGGTGCAGCTTGAACGTCGAATCTGCTAGCTACTTTAGACGAATGCTGCCAACCCGGTGAAACAATGCCCTCTCGAATCGGGCTTTGTTCTTCGTTTCTGGTTTGCCTACTGATTTGAAACCTACACCGACCTATCGCGAAATACCCCACTTGCATTTATCTTTGCGTGTACTCGCGTGTTCTCTGAGTGCAGTTGTATCATTGCACGCTTTCTTGCTTTGGAGAGCTTGGGTATTAGTTTAAAAGAAATTCGCCTGGTGAACGGTGCATCCAAAATTCTGCAGATTCTTGCCAAACGATGTCCGAATAGCGGAAGTTTTATTTTAAATGAGATATTATCCCCGAGATGTATTGATAATGGTAATTTTTTAAACTATGATTTTTCTTCTTTTCTCTTCTTTTCTTTTGTTTGTAGATGTCCACCTGAGACCGCGAATTCTTGCCAAATGACGTTCGAAAGGAAGAGGTTTAATTTAAATGAGATATTATTTCCAAGATGTATTAATAATGGTAATTTTTTTTTTATAATTATGGTTTTCCTTCTTTTTCCTTTTCTCTTCTGGTCGGCGTCTAATCGTGTACGCGTGTGGATAAGTTGACTGATATTACAAGCATTGACACGACCTTAACACGTTTCGAAATGCGATACTGTGTCATGAACGAATGAAAGGAACGTTTTGTTCTTCACACTTAACCTCGAGGGCTCTTCTTTGTCTCTTTGTGGCGTAGTCACTTTGCTCGAGCATGCCCTTCAAATTCTGAATCGAATCAGAACATTGTCTTCGATCGTTTCCTATTTTCTTCCTTTTTCCTTTTTTCCTCTTTTTTCCTCTTTTTTCCTCTTTTTTCCTCGGTGTCTGTCCCACCTATTTGTTTCCTTTTGTACTTTCTTCTGTCTGTCTTTCTCTGATACCATTCTTGAAAGATAGTGACAATGGAATGTGATTAACGATTGATTCTTTGATTACAGATCAGCCTATCAATTTCGATTTTACTGTCGCTGACTGTGTTCTTCCTCCTGCTGGCCGAAATTATCCCGCCCACATCGCTCGTGGTACCGCTTCTCGGTAAATTCGTCCTTTTCACCATGGTCCTAGACACCGTCAGGTACTAACCATCGACATGTATTTCAATTCTCAAGAGGTCTCGACCGAATAGCAAATGACATTTTGTCGAATGAAATATATCAGGACCGATTACAAACGAATCGCGAGCGATGCATGAAGAGTTACGGCTGTTTAACATTGAATAACTACTATGAATAGAATAATAATAAATAAATAAAAGTTTTGTGATAAAATTGGAAGTAAGGTTTGACTGTGTTCAACCATTTAATATATAGTTGATTAAAAATAACGCTATAAATTAACGCAACGTCTGTTTTCAGTATATGCGCAACCGTGTTAGTCCTCAATGTTCACTTCCGGTCGCCACAGACGCACGTGATGGCACCGTGGGTCCGTCGTGTTTTTATCCATGTTCTGCCAAGACTACTGGTGATGCGCAGGTATAATACGTCTTCGAAGAGATCCGATTACGATTCCAGGCAAGATATGATTCTACCGAGCATTTGGACCAGCCGTTGGGTCTATGCCAAGCAGCATTAGAACGTTCATTAGTGGCCTCGCACGTGACGTTAGTGTCACGTCGTGTCTGCAACCATTAGCACAATCCACCATTCTCTCTCTCTCTTTCTCTGTCTGTCTGTCTCTATCTCTCTCCCCATTTCTCTCTTTCTCTGTCCACCAAATTAGAATTGAATTTGTATTTACTGATCTCCAGTTTTGGCCGAGATGCAAACAAACAGCAAAATATCGAAATTTGTTTCTTTGAGATGAAAAAAAAGTATGTCATGGAAGAAGAAAGAATTTAAAGAAAAGGAAGATATTGGAAATTTGTCGAAATATTGAAAATGATGTATCGAGACTCGAAAGCTGAGATCCTGATTAATGAGAAGATGAAGAAATTTGCACAAGGGCGGGGACTGAAAATTCGCAGAACCATTTATCTCGTTCAAACGATCTGGAATCCTGCACATTAGTCACTGTAAATGCTAACACGGTAGCTCGACAGTTCCATACAACGTTATGCACAGTTCAGCACTACGTCGTAGCACCTTGTTGGAATTTTTTATACACGACATGCAACGTAATGTTCCCAGTAATTGATTACATCGATTATAACAAATTGTCACTATGTCCACCGACATGCTTGATACCATCGCCTTATAACAATCATATCGCCTGTACAAACGAAATACCATTCCAGTAACGTGATAGTATAGAGCGTAGTTTCACGAGCTTAAAAGTTAATCTCCATCGTTAGTGAGTATCAAGATACTTCGGAAGAATAAGCTTGTTGATATCACCACTACGAATATATTTAAACAGGCTGTAAAAATGTGTACACAAATTCTTTGAATTAGTTGTTAAAGTTTTGATGAGGATTGCCTGCTAATTTTATTCATTTAAAAAAATTGTAGTAATATTAGAATCTTTAAAAGAATACCTGCTGGAAAGTTAAAAAATATAAATTGAAACATATTTTATTTGTATATAAATTGTTTCTATCTGATGTTAATTGTATTTTTTATCGATACTTTAACAGGCCGCAGTACCAAATAGACAAACGTAGCATGGGTGGCCATCACAGTCAACGAATGATGGTTAGAACGTGCAATGGTCTCGAATTACGAGATCCTTCTCTCTTTGTAGAGACTTCGGCTTCGGAGTTGGTCGAATCCTCCGTTCTGTTCCCGAGTCTCGATTCGCGGGACGAATTACACCCTCGGTAAATGTTGTTTATATAATGTTAGTCTTTTCTCTGAATTATTGCTAATTTTCTTACAAGGCAATCATATTTTCGTAGGTAACAAGGCATAATAACGAATATTTCTTTAAAAAATATCTTAAGTAAAATAACAAAAATATTGTAATGTATGTCTATCTTAAGAAAATATACGCTTATTAGGGAATTGGAAGCTGTGAATTTAGGAAGTGCGTGTCGCATTCACGGTTCACCAGCGGCCACGGCTGCTCCTCCACCGCAACTGCTGACCGAGGAGAGCGTGGACGCTCTCTGTAACACTCTTCATCATTGGCATCACTGCCCAGAACTGTATAAGGCTATCGAAGGCATTCGTTTTATTGCTGATCACACAAAGAGAGAAGAGGACTCTACCAGAGTATGCAAACTTTGAATTTTCTTTGTAAAAGATAATAAAAGGTTGAAAATATTCGATCACCTAATTTAACGTTATACTAATATTCAATTAATTTAGGAATTATTCATATAATTAATTTAATTGTCATTTCTTTAGGTCAAAGAAGATTGGAAGTACGTCGCGATGGTGCTTGACAGGTTATTCCTGTGGATTTTTACACTAGCCGTGCTTGTCGGTACAAATCCTGCAGGCGCCAACACTGTACGACGATCGCATTCCCATTGACGTGCAACTATCTAAGATTGCTTCCACCACTGCCAAGCCACACATCGTCACGAGTCTCTGAGAGACAATTGTTCAATTTCGTTACTTTCACGTACGACGCATGCTCACATACACACACATGCGTTTACACATCCACATACATATACATTGTCTTACGAAACAACGTAAGAACAAATATGAAATGCGTTCACGTTGACCAGGGACTCTTTTTGAAAATGGTACTTATAGGTTGTACAGAAAATCTGTTAATATTAATTGACACCGATAACCTCCGATCACCATTTTGTTAAATTTGAATGACCTAACATTATCGTTAAAATATTTCTAATCCCGTTATTAAAATACTTCGGTGTCAGTTCTTTTAGTTTCACAAAAGTTGCAATTCTTCTTCATGAAAATTTATTAATATACACAAAATGATATATATTAATTTGAATAGATGTTAATGTAAATGTATCCAAGTATTTTCCGATTTTGTTGCGATTTAACAGGTTCTGTTATTCTTGCGAACACGAATAAAATAGAGATTTTTCGTCCCTGGTGTTAACGACTGAAAGACTGAAGCCTCAGCGAGTCTTCGACTTTTCGCGTGAATTATTCGACTAAAGGCCAATTAACTGCTGTTTGCCTGCTCAAGGCGAGGATTCTCAAAATATACGCACACAAGCGGTCAGAACGTAGGAATAAAGCTATCGAAAATGGATAAAGGTGGATGAAAGTTAGGTGAAATGGAAATATAGTAAATGTAATTAGACATATTTCTTGACCTTGACTGCATACTTGAAAGTCATATTTCTACGTAACATAATGTTATGTTTTTCCTGTTTTCACATAAAAAAGATAAAATACTAGATGCAGAGGGTAAGAAATATGTTTTTGCATAAACATTGAAAGCAAACGATTTTTGACTCGTGGTTTTATTGTTAATATTACAAATGAACAAAAGATGTGTAGGAGATCAGGTTGTCAAAACATGTACACAATGTAGGATTAATATGGAGAGATCTAAAGAGGGTTCAATTTGATGCCAGTTGCATTCACAGTACAATTGTGATTCTTTAAGAGAATACTTTGAGAAACAAATTTCATCTGAAATCATTTTTAACAAGGATCGAAAATAATAGTCATAAAAATCTAAACATTCAATAAGAACGAATATTAATTTGTTTAAAATAAAAGAAAAAAGAAACACTAATGTTCCGCCAACTTTGTAGAACGCTTCAAAGAACGCAACTTTGCTACTGAATAGCATTAAAGTGTTCTTGTATCTCGTTATACATAGCAAAGAAAAAAAATTGTAGAAAAAAGTGGGACCGAAGTGTTGCATTTTACACACAACATAGTTTCAAATTGAAAACAATTTTAAAACAAAGGACGATCAGCGACGAACCGAAGTACTTATAAAAGATACGAAAGGATCACAATCATTGATGTACATGGCATGGAATTTGACAAAGCCTGTTGCAGACTCAGGAAGAAAGAAGAAGGGAAGGAAAAAAATATTGAACAATTCGCGAAATTTACATCGAGCCTGTAACAATGGGGCCATATTTTCACAAAATAAAAAAAAAAAAGGAGGAAGAATAGAGAAAGAAATCACGTATCTCTCTAGTTGTGAAGCTATAAATTCTAAATATCTGCATCCACGTAAGACGCGCAAAATGGCGTAAGAGGAGAAAACGCGTTGGGCCTAAGAAAGTTTCACCGACTCAACTTTTATTGCTCATAATACGTAATATGTTCGTAATAAGGTATACTTTCATAATTACGTTCGTTCCAGCACCACCGACGAACCGTGAAATGTTTATTAGACATATTAACATGGCGTGCATGAAAAAATATGAAACCAAGGTGAAACGCACGAAGAAAAAAAAAAAAAATAAAAACGTTGCAACTCTTTATTATTGCAATCGCGTTCCGAATAATTTACTGTCTTCCTAAGCTGCGAAATTAATAACTTACTTTTGACGGGCAGTAGTCATATGTTTCTGGTTTAACTGCCCAATAAAAATGCAAAAAATAAGCGAAAAAAAGAAAATGATAAAAAAAGGAAAATGAGTAGAGCCTGATTGGTAAATTACTAGTTAAATATATATGAATAGCCAGGATTTTATGACTTAAAAATGAAGCAACGATCCGCTGCTTAAAGATCCTGTTGACGAGATTTTTTTTGGCCGCTGATCGTAGAATTTTCCAGTCCTATTACTTTAAAAAACCTTGGCTCGTCGTGTATACCATGACGAACCACAAATGCCTGCCACCAGTAAACAAATACACTGAGAACAAAGAACATTTTGACAATTTTGTATGCACCACTCCAAAAAAACTAATCAATTACTCAACGATAAAAATTCATCTAGCAAATGTTATTGTTATTATTGTTTGTAACACACAAAAGTTTCTTTTGAGAACGACAAAGTTAAGAAAAATGTTTGAAGAAAATAAAAGAAAGAAAGAAATAAGAAAAAAAAAGAAATAAAAAAAATTGGCTTGACGTTGGCGTGGTCGTCGCACCGGTATGGATTTTACACATGAACCCTATGTTTCTTAATATTTTTTTATTTGTATTCTTTGTTGTTTGAGAGAAAGTGTGAAAGCCATCCGCGTGAATGTGTAAAGGATATTAATGAAATAAAAAACAAAAAGTAGAAAAAAGGAAAGAAAAAAGAAACTGATTATACGTTATTACGAGGAAATAAGCGCAGTGATAGTTACTCAACGTAAGTTACAAAACAATTTAACGATATACATATATAAATATTATAAATAACCATTACCACACACGATAAAAGTAATATGGCAAGATATTTTGTGAGTGTGTCTATAAGCTCGATTATAAAACCTACGTAAATTAAGCAGACAGTTTGTCTTGATTCGCGAAATCGAGGATGTTATTCCCATAGGGGAAGAGATTTTATAAATGGTGTGTTGAACTTTTAACGGTCGTCATTCACATGAAATGGCCTTATATTCAGCACTCGGACTCACAACGCATTCAGGGAGAGAAGTGTTGCTATATTAAATGTAGTTTTACTCGTCGGATTATGCGTAGCGCATAATCAATCAACCTATGATTAAATGTTTTATCATCGATTCAATTCTGTACTTTCACTTTATACAGGATTTTCATTTGTTAATAAGAATAATATATTAATTGTTCCAATTTCCATTTTCATAATTGTGACGAATTTAATTTTAAATTAAGTATATTCGAACGTAAGGAAATTATTTAGATAAGTTACTGTCCAAAAATACGTCAGATTTTTTTTAAATACTTCGTGCTTGAGATATTATAGTGAGGCATTGGGTTTATACGAGACATTTCAAACTAAGTGTCAAATGAAGCAGTTATTTAAAAAAGTAAAAATTTAATTTTTTACTTTTTTACGTTTTTTATATTTTTTAAGTAGGATCTCATAACTCTATTTTGGTATCTTAAAAGAATAAGCTCAATAAATCCTAAAATAATGACATCAAAACAATCTAAGGTCCTAAAAGAAATAACTATATTTAAGAAACTAAGGTGTAACTTTGAGAGTGTCTTGTAAATAAAGCATTAACACCTTGGTCCTTATAAATTGTACTTTTTTGTAACCTTGGACTGTACAAAGATCATTTGACATGAACTCAGTGACATATTGTTTTTTTCCCTTAGTGACCTTAGATTTTAAGTAAAAATGTCTATTATACTCAGTAGCTATTTCATATGACACTTAATTTGAATCATTTTACCCAATATCTATTTGCAGACAAAAATTATAATTCTTTAGTTATATTGGAAAAACATGTATTTACATATTTGCAAAACCATAGGAACTCTCTATGACATCTCCCTTCAAATATTGATATAAAAATAAGATCGCTTGAATAATTTTATCATTAATTGTTGAATCGAAAAAATGTATTATGCATTTGTATATCTGAACGGTTTATGTATAAGTTTCTAAACCGAATGTTTTAACAATTTTTAGAAATACGATATTATCAAGGCATACGACGCTGCCATCATATTGAATACGATTTTATTCAAACATTCGTTTATAATATTTTTCATTAAACTGTATAACATTGTGGAACAATTCAGCCTAAATACATGTACTATATTTTATTGACACAGTCCAAAATGATCGGAAATAAAACTTTATATATCTAGGAACAACGTGTCATTTAAATAGCTTTTCTTTGTAGCAAAATGCACACGAAAAACATGCTTCAATTCTTAAATATTTAAGTTTAGATACTTAATTTTTAACTCTGTAGTGTATTTTATACAATGAATTATTTTTATTCTTTTGCTTCTTACATATAGGAATTTTATGTTTGAATTTAAGAAGTTGTAGTTATTGAGTAGCTACAAAAGGATAAACGATAAATTTCATATTTTCCTGGACCAACATCTAATCCTATAGTCCTTGTATTTAAATCTATACATGTAACAATTATATTTTTTTATTTTCTAAACAGTGAAAATTTCGAAAAATGAATACTATTTAAAATAACATTTGACTGAAGTCGAAGTTTTGAAATTTCAGCTGTTTTATCAAAATTACAACTTTATTTTTCAAAGATGTATAGCTCTATGTCGCAATCTTTAGTTATTATTTACTGTTACAAATAAAATAATGAAATTTAACATTTCATATTTTGTTACAATATACCTCGCAATATTAGTTCCATAGAAGCGAAGGTAATATTATCTTAACAAATAAAAATGAATAATGAAAAATAATACTTCGTCATATAGATCTACATATCGTGCCTGTAGCTTAATGATCAAAGAACGAACGACAGAATTGTATGAGTAATATATAATACATTTATACCGCATTATTGAAAAACCTAAACTTATTTCTTAAACTAACATTCAACAAATAAATTTATATTAAGAGCTATTGTTTAGAAGTAATTATTAAATGCCTAAATTTAAATTAGTAATTTACAAGATACTCATACGAAATACTGTTTTTACATACCCTTGTATAAATACACACTTTGCAAACTCGACTGTAACATTACTGAAATATTTAATTAATCACACAAACCTTGAGAAAGGTTTGTATAAGATGCGAAAAAGATATTATTACTTGCGAAATGCACCATTAATTTGTAAGTATGTAAATGATAAAACTTTCTACATAAACAGGTGTATATCTATAAAATTCTTAAATAAATTTGATTTTTATACTAAATACAAAATTTTGTGCATATTTCGTTTCTTTTTTTTTCAATATCTTCCATCTTAAAACTTTTTATAAATATAGCTTGCAACTAGGAATCTTTGAATTATCTTAAGAAATATAAGCAAGTTATTCACCTTCAGTTTTACTACATTAATTTATATTCTCGTTTGTTTGCTCCTTATTTATTTCTGCTGTTTCCATTATTTCAATTAATTTTTCTTCTTTCTTTTCTTCTATAGAATTGATTACTTGTATAGAATTACTCTGTTTTGCCTGCCTAATTCTTTTGATTTTTTTCTTAATAGCCACAGCACCTAATTTTATTTAAAAATCATAATTATTGTCATAATATGTAAATCATAATATGTAAATGTTTTACTGAAATATACTTACAAAACAATGTTTGCCAGAGTTCGGTTTTTTTTGATGTTCTATTAACTAATTTTTTTAAAGAATCTCTATGTCGTTTTTGTATTCCTGCTAATTCAATTGCTTCTCGTGTTGGAGAGGGAAATAAACAAATTTCTAACCAATGTGTAGCTTTTACACATCCTAAAAGTCTAAACCATACCTAAAAATTACATTTTTTAATAAGATTAATACTGTTACACCAAAATAAATATTGTAATTTAACAAAAAATTTATAAATAAATTATTTAAGGATATTACAGAATCTAGACATTCCGCCGTGAACCAGAGCCATAAGCCAAATTGCATTCTTGAATAATTTATATTTTCTGGCCATAACATCAATTTTGGTACAAATAATGCATGTAAATATATCCTAAAAAAAATATTTATTAAGAACATATTACAATTAGAAATATATCAAATTTCTACTATACTAACCAACTAAGACCATGAAGACAAAAAAGTAATTTTGATAACTTTCTTCCACTATAATGAGATATGCATAACAAAATTCGACAAGTATCTATTATAATAGTATTAACTGCTGTATAAAATAGAAAAGTGCTCACTATTGTACACCACCTATAAAGATTACAAATATCATACAATATTTTTCAGAGTTCCCATCATTTAAACAGACATAGTAGCTAAATTACAATGAATTATTCTATGTTCAAAAAATATAAATAAAGTTGTACGAATGGACAAGCAGGTGCTAAATATTAAAATATAAGCTTCTTTACTTTTTCTGATACGAATTCATGATGAAAGATGCAAATAACAAATTGGCCCAGCCTTTTGTCCAAGCTCCATTGCACAAAATTTCTATTCCTGCCCGATGGAAGTAAAAGCTTTTATGTAAAATGACACCCAATTCCTCATGTGTTATTTCCAATTCTTCAGAGACGAAGTTCAATGTTTTAATTGTGGGTGATTTTAGATAACAAATGCTACCAAAGCAAAATCCACAATTCCACACAGCCTTGATTATTCTATTTCTCTGCATCAATGGAATGCGCATACGTCGAAGTAACGACTGTGTTAATAAATGAAAATTATCAAATGTACTGTCAATAGGCTTTGTTATCCATTATCTGCACTCTTTGCAAATAACCCCAAAAAAAAAATAATTGACAAATTCATTAATTAACACAACATAATACATAACAGAAGCAAAAAATAAATTGCTGAAACTTACATTAAGACACTTTTCGTACATAAGATATAAAATAACCCAAAACAGAATTAAATATCCGAGCAATACATCAAGCTTTTTTATTTTCGTAGCATTTATATACTGCACACTGGATGTTTCTTTATCCCATAAATTAGAAACGATTGGTGTAAATTGCGAAATCTCAAAAAATGAATATAGACCGACCATCCAACCATTCGCAGTTTCTTCCAACATTCCTAATCTTTTAAAATTTACTTTTACTTTAATATAAATGTACTATTGTATGAAATTTTGTAATTGAAAATGGTAGAAAATCATACGAATGTAAAACTACGCAATGACAAAAAACGGCATTAAATATCTGCTGTAAATATATTAAAAACTTGGAACTTCTGTGCCTTATTTAGATTCACCACAGAATGTAATCATATTCATAAAAATGTCTGTTAGAATCACTACCAGGGGGCTGCAATATTGCTTCCAATATGTGGTGCCCCCGCTTGGTTGCAGCGCATATCGGGCCTTGCTCTGTCGGCCGAGATGCGTCAGCACCATCCGCGCAAACAAGTTCTTGCGCTATGTATCGTCTTCTAGCACTCTTCCGTCATGGCCAGCACCGCCTTTTTCGTAACGTTTTAGTTACGTTTTAACGTAACAACCAGCTAGGGATGATTGTGTTTGAATATAAAATGTAAATGTTGCATTAAGGCACAAATGTGTAGAAATATCTGTAGTAATTTGGAAATTATAAAAGCAGCAGAAATAATTGATTGGACCAATAAAGCCAACGTTGAAAGGAGGTAAAAGGTACGTCTTAGCTGCTGAAATATTATTAGCAAAGGATTTTTTTTTATTATAGGAAACTTACAAACATGATTGTATATCTGCTTTTAAAAATTTAACTTATATACAATATTTACTTTTTAAATTTCTATATTAATATATTAAATAATTTCTAATTTGAATTACAATAATAAATAATAAATTTTAATAAATTTGATTTTAAAGGTATTTTACATTAATCAAACTAATGTATTTCTTATAACTAGGTTGTAATGAAAACAACTGTTGGTGATGTTGAGTTAGAATTATGGGCAAAAGAAACTCCAAAGGCATGTAGAAATTTCATACAGTTATCTATGGAAGGTTATTAGGGTGACACTATCTTTCATAGAATTATCAAAGGATTCATAACACAAGGTGGTGATTCCACGGGTACAGGAGAAGGTGGTAAAATATATGGAGAACCATTAAAAGTGAGACTATATTTAAAAATAAAATGAATTCCTTTTTTATCGAAAAATAATTATTGGATATATATGTTTTAGGACGAATTTCATACACGATTACGTTTTTGTCGACGAGATTTAATTGCTATGGTTAATGCTAGAAAGATGACAATGGTTCCCAATACTTCTTTATTCTTAGTTCTACACCAGATTTGCAGAATAAGCATACAATTTCTGGTAGAGCTACTGGAGAATCTATATATAGTATGCTTAAACTCGAAGAAGCACTTGTAAATGAGGTAAATTTAATGTTTACAAGAAAATATATCAATAATTGATATAAATATAATATTTCCCCTTTTTTGTAGAATGATAGACCACTTTATCCTCCAAGATTGATAAAAACTATAATATTGAACAATCCATTTTCTGATATTATACCAAGAATAATAGTACAGGAAAGTGAAGAAGTAAAGAACAGTTAAAAAACTAAAACAGCAGCAGTAAAGTAAAAATCATATATGTTTGCAGAATTTAGTCCTGATAGTATTGTTCTTTACAACGAAAAATTGTGTTACAGAGATTTGAATCTTTTATCATTTGGTGGAGAAGCAAAGGAAGATGAAGAAGAATCTGTGATATTAAATAAAAAGTTTACTGGTAAGGGCAAATCAGCTCATGATCATTTAACTGATCCAAAATTAAGCTCACAAACAGCTGTTGAACCATCTGGACTTGCAAATAAAAAAAGGAAGGAAGGCCGCAGTAGCGATTGGGAAAGTGACGCCGAAGTAAAAACTCAAGAAGAATTAGAAGTTGTAAAGAAAGAGAAAGAGTTAGTTTATTGTTTACATTATAACTATGTTATAGAAAGTAGGAATTTTTATTGACTGTCTCTTATATTTATATTTTCAGAGTAATGAAGAAAAGGATAAAAAATACATTGAGAGATACAAAAAAGGAACCGAGGAAAGTACAAAATTATAAAATAGGTGATGCTGAAGATGATAAGAATATAAAGGAAAATGAATAGGGAATAAAAAACTCCTTATTAGTGTAGCACAGGAGAAAGCCGAGAAGATGCACGATAAGAGATATCAAGAATTATTAGGATAACTCATGTATTTGAATAGAATCATTTATCATATGTTTATAAATATTGTACATATATATATGGTCATTGTAATGATAATTATTAGGTGATATGTATTACGAAACATCTTTTTCTCGAAACCGTCCGTGATACGGACATCTATTCAGATTCTAATGTCTATATGTCATTGTTTATTATGTCGTTAACAATTAACATGTATATGTAAAACTTTCAAAGTGAATAAAAAGTACCTAAGCATATAACAATTGAAGTTTCGTTTTCTTTTTACCAAGAATAAAACAACGCATCTTCATCTGTGACTTCATGTTCGTCTGGCTTTTAAGAGAGTAAAGAGAAGGAAGAAAAATGTGTTATAATTATTTATGTCCTTTTATTGTTTTGTTTCTCCCGCCCAACGGGTCACGTGGTTTTTCATTCGGCAGTTTCGATCAGCGCCATCTATTATTTGGCTCCAAATGCTCCAAAAGTGATAGGAATATAGGATAGGCAAGGAGGTCGACGATGTGCTGGTCACGTGGTAGACAAGGACAGAGAGGGGATAGAAAAGGATAGAATGGCTCCGGCAGTGAAGAATTATTAATTACTCAATTTCCGTAAACAATTTGTGAACTTTTATAATTTCGTTGCAAAGCTGGAACTTCAGGCTACATTCCTATATAATTTTCGTAAAGAATTTAGCTCTAAATTGTTAGTTATTAATTTTTGTTTTATGGCGTCTATGATTTCGTAACGGCGACCATCACGACCTTCCGTGAAAATATTTATTACTAAACGAAACTAGAAGCAAAATGTGATCAAAAGTTATATGAGAAGATTCGCAAGGACATTGTCTTTCTAACGAGTGCATAAAGTTTCATAAATTAATTGCGTAGAGGATAGTAATTAATGAAAAACCAATGGCGTCTTCGACAACAATTCAAACACTGCGTAGAATAATAATTAATAATAAATTAATTAGGGACAAATCTATATCGAAAAATATATAGGAAAGTTGCTGAAGGATCTGCCTTTACGATGCAATTATAAAAGTTCATAAATTAATCGCAGGAATTGAGTAATTAATTAATTTTCTAATAAAAATTCTAAAAGGAACAGTCAGCGCCACCTACAGCTGTGTACTGGAACTAGCGGAACAGTTCCAGATAAGAGTCATAGGTGGCGCTGACTGTTCCTTTTAGAATTTTTATTAGAAAATTAATTAATTACTCAATTCCTGCGATTAATTTATGAACTTTTATAATTGCATCGTAAAGGCAGATCCTTCAAGAACTTTCCAATATATTTTTCGATATAGATTTGTCCCTAATTAATTTATTATTAATTATTATTCTACGCAGTGTTTGAATTGTTGTCGAAGACGCCATTGGTTTTTCATTAATTACTATCCTCTACGCAATTAATTTATGAAACTTTATGCACTCGTTAGAAAGACAATGTTCTTGCGAATCTTCTCATATAACTTTTGATCACATTTTGCTTCTAGTTTCGTTTAGTAATAAATATTTTCACGGAAGGTCGTGATGGTCGCCGTTACGAAATCATAGACGCCATAAAACAAAAATTAATAACTAACAATTTAGAGCTAAATTCTTTACGAATATTATATAGGAATGTAGCCTGAAGTTCCAGCTTTGCAACGAAATTATAAAAGTTCACAAATTGTTTACGGAAATTGAGTAATTAATAATTCTTCACTGCCGGAGCCATTCTATCCTTTTCTATCCCATCTCTGTCCTTGTCTACCACGTGACCAGCACATCGTCGACCTCCTTGCCTATCCTATATTCCTATCACTTTTGGAGCATTTGGAGCCAAATAATAGATGGCGCTGATCGAAACTGCCGAATGAAAAACCACGTGACCCGTTGGGCGGGAGAAACAAAACAATAAAAGGACATAAATAATTATAACACATTTTTCTTCCTTCTCTTTACTCTCTTAAAAGCCAGACGAACATGAAGTCACAGATGAAGATGCGTTGTTTTATTCTTGGTAAAAAGAAAACGAAACTTCAATTGTTATATGCTTAGGTACTTTTTATTCACTTTGAAAGTTTTACATATACATGTTAATTGTTAACGACATAATAAACAATAACATATAGACATTAGAATCTGAATAGATGTCCGTATCACGGACGGTTTCGAGAAAAAGATGTTTCGTAATACATATCACCTAATAATTATCATTACAATGACCATATATATATGTACAATATTTATAAACATATGATAAATGATTCTATTCAAATACATGAGTTATCCTAATAATTCTTGATATCTCTTATCGTGCATCTTCTCGGCTTTCTCCTGTGCTACACTAATAAGGAGTTTTTTATTCCCTATTCATTTTCCTTTATATTCTTATCATCTTCAGCATCACCTATTTTATAATTTTGTACTTTCCTCGGTTCCTTTTTTGTATCTCTCAATGTATTTTTTATCCTTTTCTTCATTACTCTGAAAATATAAATATAAGAGACAGTCAATAAAAATTCCTACTTTCTATAACATAGTTATAATGTAAACAATAAACTAACTCTTTCTCTTTCTTTACAACTTCTAATTCTTCTTGAGTTTTTACTTCGGCGTCACTTTCCCAATCGCTACTGCGGCCTTCCTTCCTTTTTTTATTTGCAAGTCCAGATGGTTCAACAGCTGTTTGTGAGCTTAATTTTGGATCAGTTAAATGATCATGAGCTGATTTGCCCTTACCAGTAAACTTTTTATTTAATATCACAGATTCTTCTTCATCTTCCTTTGCTTCTCCACCAAATGATAAAAGATTCAAATCTCTGTAACACAATTTTTCGTTGTAAAGAACAATACTATCAGGACTAAATTCTGCAAACATATATGATTTTTACTTTACTGCTGCTGTTTTAGTTTTTTAACTGTTCTTTACTTCTTCACTTTCCTGTACTATTATTCTTGGTATAATATCAGAAAATGGATTGTTCAATATTATAGTTTTTATCAATCTTGGAGGATAAAGTGGTCTATCATTCTGCAAAAAAGGGGAAATATTATATTTATATCAATTATTGATATATTTTCTTGTAAACATTAAATTTACCTCATTTACAAGTGCTTCTTCGAGTTTAAGCATACTATATATAGATTCTCCAGTAGCTCTACCAGAAATTGTATGCTTATTCTGCAAATCTGGTGTAGAACTAAGAATAAAGAAGTATTGGGAACCATTGTCATCTTTCTAGCATTAACCATAGCAATTAAATCTCGTCGACAAAAACGTAATCGTGTATGAAATTCGTCCTAAAACATATATATCCAATAATTATTTTTCGATAAAAAAGGAATTCATATTATTTTTAAATATAGTCTCACTTTTAATGGTTCTCCATATATTTTACCACCTTCTCCTGTACCCGTGGAATCACCACCTTGTGCTTTATGAATCCTTTGATAATTCTATGAAAGATAGTGTCACCCTAATAACCTTCCATAGATAACTGTATGAAATTTCTACATGCCTTTGGAATTTCTTTTGCCCATAATTCTAACTCAACATCACCAACAGTTGTTTTCATTACAACCTAGTTATAAGAAATACATTAGTTTGATTAATGTAAAATACCTTTAAAATCAAATTTATTAAAATTTATTATTTACTATTGTAATTCAAGTGAGAAATTATTTAATATATTAATATAGAAATTTAGAAAGTAAATATTGTATATAGGTTAAATTTTTAAAAATAGATATACAATCCATGGAAGTATTATTAAATGATACTTATTACTTTACCTTTAATGGCTGGCTTTTGCATATAAATATTACTCATGTTTGAAAGTCTCCTATAATAAAAAAAAAATTCTCGACTATCATCATTAAGCTACAATAACAATTAAAAAATATTGAAAATAAAGTTGTAATTCCAGGAGTAATAAAACTTTAATCGTAAATATCTCAAAAGCTATTGAGTAGTTGTCGCTATAATGATATATTTTCTTAAACTGCATGACGATATCTACAATCCTGCAAAGTTTCAACTAAATCGGTGACCCGAAGGACTTGCACTCTCCTTGTCAGATTAGGTAGAAAGAACATAGATTGCGCCTGGAGGTCGCCTAACTCCACGTGACGTGCGGACGAATAAATAAACCAACAAAACGACATAAATAACTAACACACATTCCCCTTCCTTCTTTTTGTTCACTTAAGAATCCCATAAAGTTTTCTACATTCTTTAATAAATTCAGCCAAAAACAGTGGTTTTAATTAGACAATCAGCATTCATTTCTTTATCTGGCAGACGACAAATATCCAAAGGTACGCCTTTACAACGCAATTATAAAAGTTCATAAATTAATCACAGAAATTAAGTGATTTGTTAATTTTTTTACAAGTGAAGAGGAGAGTGCATAGGAAATGAGAAAAAATTGCAAACAAATGCTGGAAGCATTGTCGTGTACATGCAGGTGTACCTGCATAACACAAAAGAATGTAAGTCTTTGTATTAACACAACCTTCAGTTGTAATTAAATAGTGTAAGTTATGAGCCATTGTTTTTCCACCTTTTATTAGTGATAGCAGAGCTTGGTTGTGAAAAGACAATATTCTGTTAAAATAATCAGGCATGTGCAACAGTAGAAAAATATTGGACGCATGGAATATCACCAGCATGGAGCCATGAGATGCCAAAAATTATATTTTATATTTATATTTATTGAATTATATATTATATGTTATAGCGAGAAAAAATTGATGGAGCAATACAAATATGTTATAATATAAGTATTGTATTCTAGGTCAGTTAACGACAGAACATACAAGATAGAAATATTTGATGGTCAAATGAAGATTCAAAAAATGGAGATGGCTTAGGCAGACCAAAAGGAATGAAATTAATTTAGGTGATGTCCTCTTATAATAACTGAGTATAGAGAATACACTGAGATTCAGGGGTATGTTGTATTCCTGATTTAAATAAATATTAATATCTGTGGTCAAAGTCAATGATCATCGCTAATGTGTTATGTTTCAGAATTATGGAGTTAAGGTAGATAAAGAAAAGAGAGTGGTTGGAAAGAAAGCAGTGAGAAGGGGAACAGCATATTATGTCGAATCAAGAAACAGGAAAGAGACAGCATATGTATCAACAGAGGATGTGTGCCATTGACATGCAAATATGAGGATCATTGAAGAAATGGAGAATGAACACTTTGTAATAGTTATGATAGGTAGTAGGTATAAATTGAATATAGAGTCCAAATGTTGCTAAATGATAAATGTAGAAAATTAAATCTAAGCTCTTACATAGAGAAATATTGTTGACCAGCACTAATGTGTTATATTTTAGAATGATGGAGCTGAGGTATATAAAGAAAAGAGAGTGGTTCGTATGAAAGCAGTGACTCGAAAAGAATTGGAAATAAATCTATAAATAAAGAAGCAATAAAACTTTAATCATAAATATCTCAAGAACTGTTGAATAATTGCAGCTATAATGATATATGTTCTTGAACTGCATGACGGTATCTATGTTTCAACTATGTCGGTAATCGGAAGGACTTGCACTTTCCTTGTATGAAAAAACTCCACTAAGTACTTGACTAAACACTTGGGGTCACCATTGTTCTGATTCCGGAGGCGCGCTACAAGTCGGGCAAGAGCACCACAGATATCTTAACTATAATTTCAAATTTGAAAATATAAGATTAATGTTTAAATGAAAACATAATTTTTAATTTATTAATAAAAAAACTATTTAAAAATTATTTTTTCCATATGAGTAGATTAATTTAAAAGACAGATTTAACAGAACAAATTCATATTTTAATATGATATACCTTTATTGTGTAGTTAACATACACATTAAGCTATCATAAAGTTTCACAAACTATTATTCTGAGTCCTAAACATAACACGCAATACTAATGTTATTTCATATAAAGCGGAGTTTTTATATAATTTATGACTTCAATAAATTTACTTCTTACTAGTGAACCAGTGATACGAAATTATTGCGCTTGGACGTTTACAATACCATGTTTTGGTGATCGATGAATCGTAAATATGCTTCGTTCGTAAAGTGAAAAAAAAGACATTTTTTTGTTGAACTTATACTTAATCTATACAAATAATCTGGGTGATTATTTAAAATTGACAAATCATTGCTTGTACAAAAAACAATTCTGATGCTTCACTGTATTACCTAATATTTTGTGAAAGGCTACATCGATCAAAATTATCGAAACTGTAATACAAAATTGATTAGAATTGTTGTAGGAACTTATGTATATAGTCCCATAAAAAAATCATTTCTTTGCTACAAACATTTATTGTATAACGTTAACCTTCACCGTAGGTAATATACTGAAGCAAAAGTTTTTTACACTTGTACAAAGCAACAAATGTAACTAAATACTGTAGTATACAATACTACAGTACACATAGTATTATGCATACTACTCACAAATTATAAGTAATTTATATTTTAATTTATAATGTACGATATTATGTTTAGAGAAACATGTAAGTAAAAATTATGAAGTGCTTGAAGTAATATTATAAAAACGTGTTTGGCATATCACTTACATTTACACTTGTAAGAAAGCTTTAGATACATACAATAAATTTGAAAGTAATGGTAACCAAAACGTACAGATTTTCATTTATCAAGTACGCTACGTACTTGGCGTTCCAAATATATATAGTAAACCTAAAGCAATGTCTTATAAACAGCATACGTTTCTTAAGGTGGATTGAAAAACGTATATCTAACTATATACTTTTCCACTTATAAAGAACAAAGCCATATACGACGAACGGACTAAATAAAATCGCGAATTATTCCAACTAAGTAATAGTTAATTGTCTTCAGTCCAATATTATAATCTATTTACTGACACGACCGATAATATCCCTCTATTGTACGAATAAAGAAGATTTGATTAGACGATTTGATGATTCTTTACACTAACTAGTTGGTGGGGGTGGTGGAGGTGGTTGTGCCAATAACGTTGGTAAAGTATTGAGATCAATGCCAGGCGGAGCTGGTGTTTGTTGTGGTGGAGGAGGAACAGGAGCTGCTGGTGGCCACCCACCCATTTGTTGTGGTTGCCATCCTGGGAAACCTGGTGGTGGAGCAGTTCCAGGTGGAGGTGGACGCATTGGTCCTTGTTGTCCTTGTTGCCATGGTGGTATACCCATTCCAGGTGGCGGAATTTGCGTCGGTGGCATTTGTCCTGGTGGCGGTGGTTGATTGTTTCCAGCCATCCAAGGCATCAGTGGTGGAATATTTGGTTGAGATGTAGAACCAGGCGGTGGTGGAGGTGGTTGCATTACACCAGGTGGAGGAGGCATACTAACTGGGGGTTGCCATTGCATGTTCATACCATTCATGTTATTTACTTCTCCTTGACTCCAAGGTGGTGGTGCCATTCCTGGTGGCGGCATCATTGGACCGCCTTGCATCATTTGCGGTGGCGGATGTGCTGGTGCAGCCATTAAAGCACGAGGTGCTTGTTGCCTAAAAATAATTGCAAGATGATTATTATATATGTATATTATCGTTTATAAAAGCAAGAAAAATGAAAATAATTTACCTATCGAAAAGACCAGGATAGTTAGGATTTGGATTTGGTTGACGTGGTTGCCCACTTTTGGATCGATCAGGCGGCGGACCTTCACCCAATTCTGCCATAAGAGACATATATTCTTCATCTATTTTAGCTTTATCTCCACCTGGACCCATTCCACCCATGCCTGCTGCAGCTGGTCCACCTTGCCCCGGTCTTTTAGATCTACAATCACGTGCAATGTGACCTGCACCACCACAGCTCGAGCATACTATGTTATTTGTTACGTTAGGTTTATCTGGACACTGCAATAAATAAAATAAAAATGAGATCAATCTGCTTGTAGTATTTAAAATAGATCTGTTTAATTATCAATATACTAACCAGCCATGATTTGTGATCAGACGCACCACAGTTAGTACAACGTGGTCCATCATTTTCACGCAATGTTCCATTCAATAAAGCCAATTCTCTAAGTTGATTACGTCGTAAGTCATTTTGTCCTTCAGGTACTTCAACACCTTGTCGTATTATTTCGTGAATCTATTAAAATTATGTTCTCATAGTACACTTATAACTTATAAACATATTAATTTATAAAAATCTTACATACTCTTTCAACAGCTTTTTTTACAGCATCCAGATTGTTAGCAGTAATGTATGCATGTAAAGGTTCATCTTCACCAGGCAAAGGTTGTCCATCTTTCCTTCCAACTTTTCCTTCTTTTACAGAACCTTTGCCGCGGATTATTATCTTTGCTCCAGTTTCCTTCTCCATTGCTATATTAAGAAAAAAAAAAGAATGAATAGAATTAACATAAAATTTCAGTATTTTATAAATATCATAAATTAATTTATCCTACATTTTAACGTATTTCCACGTGGACCAATCAAGAGACCAACAAAGTTAATATCTGGATGTTCTTCTTGGGGGATCATTACTTTATCATGAACACGTATTATTGGCGGCCTAAAAATAATATTTTAAATACAACACATAATAAACAGGTTGACGCTTTAAATATACATGATAAAATATTCTTTACTTACTTATAATCTGGTGGAGGTTTAAACTCTGGATTAATTTTGAGAATCTTCTGAATGAGATTATGACGTTCTTCTTCCAATTTACGTCTAGTACGGTATTCTCTTGTATTCAACCGTTTACCATCACTACTGTATATGGGTTCTGGCGATGGAGATCTGCAAAATAAAAAAATAAAATTTTGTCAAGAAAATAAGTTTACATTAAGATGGTACTAGCATACAAGCAACCTGATCCTACTATGATTGTGTGATTAAGTGAGAAAAGAACTGCTGATTATTAGCAGAAAGTTGGAAACTGAGACAAAATTTTAATTGATTTTCAAAGTTATTAGGCTTTAGTTATAAATTTTTCTTTAACATATACTCCTTCTATTTTCTTTTTAATAAACAAAGTAAATTCTGACCATGTTGGAAAATTTAAAGAAACATAAAATATACATAAAACTTTCCACTGAGTAAATCAAATTTTAATTTTTGTATTAAAAAAACAAACGAAAATTGATAATTTATAAAAATTATCTATTATGTACATATTAAATGTGTGTATATGTAACATTATCTTAATTTTTCACAGATGTGACAACATACGAAGAATAAGAAAACTATACAAACATAAAAGTTAACAATTGCTACAAATATTTAAGGGATATATTTATTAATTTTGAACCAAAACAAGAAAAGGTCTAGAAAAAATGAAAAAAAATCCTAATAATGAAATTGTTAACTGATTGTAAAATACATCGTCCCTATACTTGGGAAAGACTAATTTTCGATGTTTTCCAACAGTGCCAAGATGTTAAAATAAACAGTAAAAAATTATGTAATGTTAAATATAACATTGCTATAAGTCTATTCAGTAGGTAACCACTGGAAGACTGCGCGTTTGTGCACGGCAGAAATCGGTATGATGTCAGCTGCTAAGATAGATCCTGTGATTATTAGGAAATAATTTTTTTGGGTTAGTTAATAATAGTTTGTATATCTTACTATATTGTATAATACTAATGAAACACAATGATATAAAATAATGGTTCCAGCTAAAATCAGAAAAGTTAAACCTATTGGAGTAAATTAATTTATTAGAAAAATTAATGTGTATTTATTTAAGTTGTACCTGAAAGTAACGTAATATTGATCTTTATAGTATTATGCTTATATTAGCAATCATAATTTTATTAATTTCATTATTTTCCTGAAATCTGCTCATTAAATTGTGGTTAAGAATAAAAATCTATTTTATTTAATTAATGATAAATGTTCCTGTGGCATTACAGTATTAAAGTTCAAAATGCCGTGCAAATCACGGCAGCCTAATAAAGAAAGTGTCTATTAAGGTGCCCTATGCACAAATTTTTCATTATTCTATTAAAACGACCGATATCAAATAGTTCGTAACTGTGCGTTACAATAATGAAATACAGCCTATTAACTTGAATAAAGCAGTCTGCATAGGAACACCTCTGAATTTCCCTACATGTGCAAGAATATAACTATTTAAAAAGATATATGGACTAGAATACCCACTGTGTGTTAAACACTGCTACTATTAGTTGTTCTCTAATTTACACATCTGATTGTATAGAATGTTATTAGCACTTATTATTTATGCATAAACAATATATAGAAAATTTTTATTTCGAAAGTGGAACAAGTACGTTTGAGGGGAAAAATGTACTTTCATTAGATTTAATCATCAATATTAATATAATACTACTTTAGTTGTTGCCCAATTGCCCCAAAAATTATTTAAATTTATATATTTTAGCTAAAAGTTTTGTAGCAGTGTTTAATAAAAAATGAATTAGTAAAAGAAATTGTTTAGGGCAAACCAATATTATCAAAATTCATCTTCTGTGCTGCGTGGTGGCTTTAATCAAGCCCAATCTTTTCAAACAGACATCAGTATCCCACACTAACTGTACTGGAGCCATATCATAAGGCCCCTGTATTTATGGGCTGCTGAATGGTCAGTAGATAGGTATTGTAGATATGTTTATGGTCATTTTTGGTATGTAAGTTTCGTTCAAACCTTTCCTCAGGGTTAAGTGGAATTCCAAGATCTCCAGTGCGTAGCTTCCTGCTAGCAGCAGTAAAGTAAAAATCATATATGTTTGCAAAATTTAGCCCTGATAGTATTGTTTTTTGCAATAAAAAATTTTGTTACAGAAATTTCAATCTTTCATCATTTAGTGAAAAAGCAGAGAAAGATGAAAAAGAATTTGTGCAGAAAAATTAAATAAAAAGTTTAGTGGTAAGGGCAAATCGGCTCATGATTATTTAACTGATCCAAAATTAAGTTCACAACCAGCTGTTGAACCACCTGGACATGCAAATAAAAAAAAGAAGGAAGACCGTAGTCGCAATTGGGAAAGTAAGGATGAAGTAAAGACTCAAGAAGAATTAGAAGTTTTAAAGAAAGAGAAAGAATTAGTTTATTGTTTACATTATAATTATGTTATGGAAAATAGGAATTTTTATTGACTGTCTTATATTTATATTTCCAGAGCAATGAAGGAAAGGATAAAAAATAAATTGACAGATGCAAAAAAGGAACTGAAGAAAGTAGAAAATTATAAAATAGTTGATGTTGAAGATGATAAAGATATAAAGGAAAATGAATAGGGAATAAAGAACTTCTTATGAGGTTTAACACGAGAGAAAGCCGAGGAGATGCGCGATAAGAGAGATAGATGCAAGATAAATCAATATCTAGCATTAGTAATATAACTCGCGTATTTGAACAGAATCATTTGCAGTAGTGTGTATATGTCTATAAATATTGTTACATATATATATGGTCATTATAATGATAATTATTACGTGATATATATTACGAAATATCTTTTTCTCGCAACGGTCTGTGATACGAACATCTGCTCAGATTCTAATGTCTATATATCATTGTTTATTATGTCGTTAACAATTAATGTGTATATGTGAAACTTTCAAACTGAATAAAAGATACCTAAGCATATAACCATTGCAGTTTCATTTTCTTTCTACTAAGAACAAAACCACGCATCTTCATCTGTGATTTCATGTTCAACGGGCTATTAAGAGACTAAAAAAAAGGAAGAAAAATGTGTTATAATTATTTATGTCCTTTTATTGTTTTGTTTCTCCCGCCCAACGGGTCACGTGATTTTTCATTCGGCAGTTTCGATCAACGCCATCTATTATTTGGGTCCAAATGCTCCGAAAGTAATAGGAATATAGAATAGGCAAGGAGGTCGACGAAGTGCTGGTCACGTGATAGACGAGGACAGAGAAGGGATAGTAAAGAATAGAATGGCTCCGGCAGTGAAGAATTATTAATTACTTAATTTCTGTAAACAATTTGTGAACTTTTATAATTTCATTGCAAAGCTGGAACTTCAGGCTACATTCTTATATAATTTTCGTAAAGAATTTAACTCTAAATTGTAAGTTATTAAATTTTGTTTTATGGCGTCTATGATTTCGTAACGGCGACCATCACGACCTTC
>NW_016907973.1:450899-465365 GCF_001483705.2 Eufriesea mexicana
TCCTGCTGATTTCCTCAATCTGCAGCTGAACTGTAAACCAACGGGTTAGAGGGGGCGGAAACCCCAACAGTTAGATATTGCCAATTTGCCATAACCATATACATTCTATAATGTAAGCATGTCTCAAAAGTGTAGAATATTCACCTAAGTCTAGCATTTTATAAATTCTTGTAAGTTTTCTTTAATAAATTATTATGTTTTTTTCTTAATCAATTAAAAAAAATATATCTTAATAGTTTCTTATCAATAATTTGTTATACATAAGTGATTAGAACCTTTATAAACACATAAGAAATAAAATTGGCAGCAAATTCAATGTAATTAATTTAGATGATCTAAGAAATCTGTTAATTTTATATCCATCATTCAGCAAAATTGGCAATTCCTATTGCCAAACTCACTTCTTGAAAATATTTAAAAAGGCAATTAGCTTTGGCAACTATAAATTTTTAAGAATACATACATACTTACATCTTTTATAGTACTACAAATTAAGTTTCAGAAATTTATACGCAGAAGCATGATTCTTAAATCATATCCTGCCCATATATGTATACATATATGTGTATATAATATATAATTAAAGTGAAATAATTGTTAAAAAAAAAATACAAGAAAATAAACTTACAGAGGTAAGCCTTCTCCTGTTCAGGAGTCAGGTTTGTTGGTAGAACCGTAGGCATGCCTGGTATAAAAGTTTTGTCATGTTCACTACCGCTCCATCTAGTTTTCCTCCTCTTCCTACGTTCCTCTTTCGTCTCTTTTTCCTGTTTACCATCGCCTAAAATATATCTAACTTACTTATAGTTCTACTTGTTCCACTACATTAAATTGCAAATTATAAATACGTTCAAACGTTTTTCAAGCACACAAACGAAGATTTAAAAGAATGGAAAATATTATATATTAAACAACCTATGTATGTATGTATGTATATATGTATATCCTATATATACGTATATATACATATTATGTGTAGAAAATAATAATTAAAAGATGTCTAACTATATACCGTGCTACGTATGACCATATGATTAAGCAAATTGTATATACAAAATCAGGTCGCATACGACAATAGAATGAAATTAATGGCGTAATAAGAACAATTTCAAACGTACTTTCCGCTTCGCGTTTCCTCGTGTTATTTGTTGTAGGATTGGAATTGGAGTTAAGCTGCGTTCCATTTGCAATCGCGGCACTCACCGCGGCAGCTGCTGCAGCTGCAGCGGCAGCCGCGTTTGCAGTAGCAGCATTTTGTTGCGCGTTTTGCAGATAACTTGGATTCAATAACGATGTAAAATTCCGTGATTGATTCATGCTGTAGAACTTGCCGAGGACGTATAATACCTCGGAATGGTTGTGCGCACAACGTCACACAACTGTTTCTTTCTGAAATCAACAGAACGTTTACACACCACGAAAATGGCGGCGTTCAACTGACGGACACCTTTGCTTCTTTCATGGGCGTACCGGAGATAGATGCTGTCTTTCCGGCTAGAATTAATGAAGAATATTCTCCCTAGTTGGCGCTTTGATGAGTTTCGGAATACCTTCGATTTTAACACGAAACCGACTTAATAAAAGATAAAAATATATTTCAAATTATTACATAACATTCTTTTATTTAAAGAGATATTCATTATTATCTACTCGTTTGATAGAGTATGAAGTTTTTGAGACAATTTTTATTATTTCAAAGAATAATTTCCATGTGTTCTTAAATCTGTGAAACATGGAATAGTATTACATTTTCTATTTAATATGTTATGAAATTATATTATATGCATTGCAACTTCTGGCTGTTTTCAATAGTTGATCGAAATTTTCTTGATTGGTATAAGGTTAATAAATTGCCAATCGGGATATTTTCCAGAAGCAAAGTATACGTGAATGCACCTAAATACAATACATTTATTATTTTTCATTGGCTGCTTAATGTGGTGCTATATATCCATAGTTGCACCTCGGATGACTATTGGTCACAAGAGTACCGATAAAATTGTTGAAATACCGATTTTCTAAATTAAAATTTTCTTTAAACTCGTGTTATTGTCACTAATTATATGTAGGAACACATATCTGACTTGTGACAGGTTTCGTACAGAACAAATAAGTTTAACATCTGTTAAAACACGAAACACGGATATATCCGGCTTTATTCAATCACAACAATGGAGTCGAAACGTTGTCAGACGCTCTGAAACGTGATGTAACGTTATGTGTATAACGTCGGACCTTATTGACACCGGCGTTAAAACATTGACAATTTTTATATCTGATCATCATGAACATTGTTTATATGTGATCGCCTGACAACTATTTAAACTTCAGTATAATGTGCACTGGATTGTTCTTTATGAATTCGAAAACACAATACCTTCTGGTTGTGTAAGGTTTTCAATGTAATCAACGATGAAACTACTACGTGGTTTCAACGCGTTACATCGTGCAAGTGCTGCAGCTTAATTGTAGTATATTTCGAATGTTTTCCTCTATTATCTTTAAGTGCGAAGCTACAGAACAGTTCGCGGTATAATGGCAGCTCATAAGACAGGCGGGCAAAGTGCTCGAAAGAAAGTACAGGTACTTGTTCGTGATATTTTTTCTCTCTTGAGACATATCGTTACGTCGTTACTTTTGGAAACATAATATTTATATCGAATGAGATGTTTTCATGAAAACAACATTGCTACGTGCACATAAGTGCTGATATTTTGTCCATTAAAAAAGCCACATGATCATGTATGGAACAATAGAGTTGCGATTAATCTATGATATATTTAATATCTGTTATTTGACGCTACGTGCAATCATTGATCGATTTCACAACTTTTCTGTAGCGATAAATGTTATAAATAATTTTTCATATTTATAAACTTGCAATATTATCAAATAAAATTTATTAATGAAGCTTATAAAAGATATATTCATGAACAGTAATTATACTGTTATTTTGTGTACTTCATGAAGGTGTCCATGGTTATAAGAGATGAAGAGGAAAGAAGACACAGAGCTGGAGTCAATTCATTACAATATGATCCAGCTTTGCATAGGCTTTACTCTGCAGGTAGAGATAGCATTATAAGGATATGGAATTGCAAAAATATGAAGGACCCTTATATTCAATCAATAGAACACCATACAGATTGGGTCAATGATATAGTATTATGTTGTGGTGGCAAAAATTGTATGTATTTTTCATTATGTTTCTAAGTTAATATTTAACATTTATTATGTATAAACATATAATGTGTTAAATTAAAGTGCAATTATTTTTATCTAATAAAAAGGAAAATATTTTACAGTAATATCAGCCAGTTCTGACACAACAGTAAAAGTATGGAATGCACACAAAGGTTTTTGCATGTCTACATTAAGAACACATAAAGATTATGTAAAAGCTTTGGCATATGCTAAAGACAAAGAGCAAGTTGCTAGTGCTGGTTTAGATAAATTAATCTTTTTATGGGATGTGAATACATTAACTGCTCTTACAGCAAGCAATAATACAGTAACAAGTAAAAATACAATTAGTCATATAAACAATCTACAATTATTTCTCTACTATTTAAATAACATGTGAATAATTTACAGCATCATCACTTAGTGGAAATAAAGATTCTATATATAGCCTTGCTATGAATCAAATTGGGACAATTATAGTGAGTGGTAGTACAGAAAAAGTTTTAAGAGTATGGGATCCAAGAAATTGTACTAAACTAATGAAACTTCGTGGTCATATGGATAATATTAAAGCATTAGTATTAAATAGAGATGGTACTCAATGTTTGTCTGCCAGTTCTGATGGAACAATCAAACTTTGGTCATTGGGACAACAAAGATGTATCCAAACCTATAGAGTACATAAAGAAGGTGTTTGGGCATTATTGGTAATTACAATTTTTCCTTGTATCAATATTTTATTGAAGCAATTTAAATAATTATACTAAACTAAAACAATTATTTTTAGGCAACAGATACCTTCAGTCATGTAATATCAGGTGGTAGAGACAAAAGAGTTGTAATGACTGAATTATCCTGCTATCCAGAAAGATATACAGTCATTTGTGAAGAGAAAGCACCTGTATTAAAAATGGTTATGACACCTGATCAATCCAGCATTTGGGTGGCAACTAGTGAATCTACCATAAATAATTGGGTATTGTTTCATTTCCTTATGTATAAAAGAAAAATGCGTTAATAGTATAAATAGTATTTTAATATTTGTTATAGTCTATAAGTCAAAAAGATTGGCAAGAATTAGGAATTGAAGACTATTGTGATGCTGCTAGTGGCGTAACTCCAAATGTAAGGAATACAGAGCCTGCACAGAAAATATTAGGTGGTCCGGCAATACGACATTGTCATGTTTTAAATGACCGAAGACACGTTTTAACGAAAGATACGGAAGAAAATGTAGCTTTATACGATGTATTAAAGGCACGTAAAGTTGAAGATTTAGGGAAGGTAGATTTTGAACAGGAGATAAAGAAAAGAAATAAAATGGTGTATGTTCCAAATTGGTTTAGTGTAGATCTTAAAACTGGGGTATGTAATTCTATAATTTAATACAATTAAAATTTTAATATATATGAAATAGAAAATAATGTTAAATACTATATTTTTATAGATGTTGACCATCCATTTAGGTCAAGATGAAAACGACTGCTTTTCTGCATGGGTTTCTGCAAAAGAAACTGGTCTTGCAGAAAATGATGCAGTAGATCAGAAAGGTAATATTTATTTGTTATATAAGTATCATTTATTATTGTTTTTCAAGTATTGCTTTCCTTTCTAGTGAATTATGGAAATCTTTTACTACAAGCATTACTTGAACATTGGTGGAGGCCATTACATGTTGATGACGAAAATGAAGGTAATAGTAATGATGGCAATGGTTCTACACACACTAGAGGAGGGAATTTATATTTCTCAGTACCAACTCATACGCCTGTTTTATTCAGGTATGGAAAGGTCTAAGTACTTCTTTCTAATGACAGTAAATTTGGTTAACTATCTCCAGTAATAACAATAAGAATACAATTGTATTTCAGTGAAGTAGGAGGAAGGCCATTGTATAGATTATTAGTTAGAGATGCTGCAGGAGAAATGGAGGGAGTTTTATTAAATGAAACTGTACCAGCATGGGTAGTTAATATTGTTGTGGATAAAAATCTTCCTCAATTCATTAAAATATCTTTTTATCTTCTTCCACATGCCACGTCCGGCGTAAAAAGTTTAAAAAAGTAATAAATAAGTAATATTTTTATAAATATTATCAATCATATATTTATAACACGAACTTTATATATAATTTTTTAAGGGATCGTTTAATTGCAAACGATTTTATACAAATTCGTAAAGTAGCTGAACATGTTTGCGATAAAGTGCTTGGTGCCGGAAGTGATTCAGGATCGGTAGCAGGTACTGGAAATACAGTTTCTGGAGGATCTCCAGCGGGAGATAGGACAAATACAGATTCAAATGCTGATAATTCTTCGCTGGCCGAAGAAAAAGTAGAATTGTTATGTAATGATCAAGTTCTGGATCCTTCTATGGATTTAAGAACGGTGCGTCTTTTACACTTTATGTACCTATATTTATTAAAGCTGTAAAATTTTTATATTATTTTCATTTTTTTTGTATATTAGGTCAGACATTTTATTTGGAAAAGTTCGGCAGATTTAATACTTCATTATCGGCCAGTAAAATAGTTAGGACTAAGTACATCGGAACAGAGATCTCTAAGGTGTGCCTGGTTTTTTACTGTCATAAAGTAAGTAATTATTATTATTTATTATCTATTTATTAAGAAATAATTATATAAAACAAATATGTTTCAGAATAACAGAAGATATGTGGTCTAATTGCAGATTGTGGCAACTTACGCTACCTTCTTTTCATGACATATTCAATCGAATTTCGGTGGATGTTTCATTAGATATTGCAACCGAAGATGAGTAAAAGCCAGGTCACAAGTAGAGTATATAAAGTAAAATGAATTTAAAGGCAATAATGTGTGGAAGTATTAGTATAAATTGCTCATATTTGTATATTTATATCCTGAGGCCAAATTCAATGATACAACACTTTCAGTTAGTTTACTTTTAAAAGAATATTATTTTTGTACTTGAATGCAAAGAATTAAAAGTTTACTGTCAGCCATTTATAGTCTTCCCACTTCAAAAATATCAACAATGAAAGTTGAGCACAAAGAAAAAAAAAAGGAAAAAGAAAATAAAGGATAAATCTCATGGCCCAGGAAATTATCGAGTGTCTAAAAATGACCATAAATGCCATATTCCTGGTATACTTCTCGAATCTTTCTCTGTTAATACCACGTAGTTATATTTTTATGATTTACAAGTAGTATCATTTAATTTTTTAATAAGATAAACAATAAATCATATAATCGAACAAATGAGATCCACAATATGTATTAGCAGTACTCCACACACCTGCCTTGTTATTAAAAAAAAGAAAAAAAAAAAAAAGAAAGAAAAAAACAAACTATAAAAGGAAGAGTGAAATGTCAATTTACTATTAATCAAATTAAAATCGAGCAGCCAAATTAACAGTTCAATATTTCCTATTAATAATGTAGGAAATAACAGTGTATTGTCTTCAGTATAATAACATCAAATTCTGTCTCTAGTAGAACTTCCAATAATTGAACTTTTATGATAAATGTATAATGATGTTTCATATAAGAGAAGAAAATACAGTACAGTTGTTGGTTAAACAAGTATAACTACATTGGCAGAATTTGATCCTGGGAGACAACTGTAATAGATAAAAAAAATGAAGTCTGTAGTTAATCATACATTAAAATATTCACTCTGATAGAATCTTACATATTGTACATACAAATGCGACTGTAACGTCCCTTAATTATGGTGATGGGCTGTATACATAAAATCGAAGCAAATGTCAAAATCGAAGCCTTTGCACCAATTTTATGAAAATGAGATAAATGCTTGACTTTTCTAAAAAGGAGAGAAAGGGAGGGGGGAGAAAAAAAGGAGAAAATACTGTTCTTTATTGATATGGCCCTAAATGTTGTAATTTTTGTGTTATCAAAATGACATAGAAGCAGTTTTTTAATAAAGTTAGAGATTATTCCGTTGTTATATTTTAATATGCTACATATTGTGTAAGTATTTATTTGCTAAGCTTTTGTTACACTTATTTAATTATGTAAAGAAAATTAATTGCTACTATTTAGTTCTCTTCTTTGTTCTTATTAGGAATTTTTAGAGCTCTGTGATAAATGTCTCTCGAGCTAAAGACATTGATTAAGAAAATGGCTACCAAAAATATTGTATATTTGTAGTTAAGTTTGATTCATTTTTATGTTTGTATATCAGCATTATATGTATATTTTTGCAAAGACCTAGTATCAATCATTGTCGTATTTAATTATCTTGTTCATTTTGTTAATGGGACGTATTTTCGTAAAATGACCCTCGTTATTGCAACAGGAAATCAATACGTGCCTGATCCTAGATTATAAGTTGTAGAGGGCATTTAAATTATGAACTGATCTTTTGAGAATAATATGGATTGTAAGTTAATGCTATTGCGGTGCATAATCATAGAAAATACTTCGTCTGAATCCAGTGTTTAGTTACAGATTTGTAAGTATTTTATTTGTAAATTTATTTATATAATACTAGGCGCAAAATGCGATTGTTCACTTATTGTGTTTAAGCATTAATTATTGAATTAAATTTTCTGATAATTTATTATTTTGCTCTATTGCAAAGAAAAACTTTATATATTTTCATTTTTTTTTTTTTTTTGTATTATAATTAAATTTTTATGTTATTTGTATAATTGCAAATTCATAAAGATTTATTCTATTGTTTAGCGTTTTCACTTGTAGGTAATATTATATTAGTTCTACACATGTGACGTGCATTTCATACAGTATTCATAAAAATTATAACTGAGCCTTCCTCACTAAAAAAGATAATATTGTTCATTAAAGGAAATATTAATGTATAACATTAAAGAGCGCTTACAATTACACTTTTAAAACGTGAGATCTTCAAATCAAAACTAACTGTATACCCTATCTTTTTAGTAAGGGACAAAAAATGGACATTCTCAAAATAAATAATTCTTATGTATGTATAAAAAAAAAAATTGTGAAATGGTGCCAAAATTTTATACTAAACAGGAAACTCCTGCAGTGCACCCATTTCTTTTGAAAAGAGATTAACATTTTTTTTGTAAAACTGCTTTTAATAATAACTTATTAAGTACTATAGTTCTAATATTTATTACCTAAGATTATGTATAGTGGTAGATATTCATAATTACAACGATCATTTTCTTTGTTTTTAGAGTCATATAAAAATCCTAAAAATATTGTCTCACGTCTAGATAATTCTATGGTCAAATGTGAAAGAAGAGTTGATTCATCCTAATTTATAAACATAATTCATTCATATATAATAGCAAATGAAATTTTCTACAATTTTCTACATCCTATTGCGCAATGAGATGGTATCCATTTAATGTTTGTAAAGATCTACTTTCAATTATTAGTTGATTCATACAACAAATAGAATCTGTCATACATTTTATTACTACTAGAACAAATAATATAATTTGGTAATATATTTCATATCATAAAATTACTATATCAGTTTCTTTATAGCTACTGTCTACTTTATATTTTGAAACTATTATAATATAAAACTACTCCAGATCATGTATACCATTACGGAATTATTAATATTTAAATAAAATATCTAATTTAATACAGAATAACTTATATAAATGTATATATGCACTTATATGTATAACATTATTGTTATTAGTACAAAATCATAACATTTAAATTTCGTTTTTAAGAATATATTCTACAGCTTGAACAAAAGAGCTGCATACTTTTGTAGGCTGTGGTGTAATTATATTTTCATCCCCATTTCGATACTTTCCGGTTTGTACTAGAAGTCCTCTCATACCAATAGCTTGGGCACCAGCCACATCATCTTTAACATCCTAGAAATTATTATAAAATAAAGAACTAAAAATTAAAATAGAAAACACTGTTTAAAATATTTTTTACATCGCCTATCATAATTGCTTCTTCTGGAGATATATTTCCTAGAGCAGCTTTAAAGAATTCTGCAGTTGGTTTTCCAACGACTTCTGCTTTAATATTTGCTGAATATTCTAAACCAGCGATAAATGCACCTGGTCCTAAAGCTAACCCATCTGATCTTTTATAATATCGTCCTTTATGAATTGCTATGAGTGATGCGCCATCTAATAACAATCTGAAATTAAAAATAATTTGTTTCTCATAATAAGTGTACTGTTATAGATTTTTTATGATTTATTATATCAAATAATCAAGATACACCTGAATGCTTTGGTTAGTTCTTCATAATGAAATTTATCTGGTGCTAATCCGATTACAACAGCATTTGCCTTCTCGTTATTTTTTATTAAATCTTCAAAATCTTCATTAGCAGCAGGATCAATTAGTAACATTGGATTTAATTTCCGTAGAATAATTAAATTTCTCGCTGCAGCTAAAGAACTGAAAATTTCTTCTTTTTTAATATTAAAACCGAGTCTTATTAATCGGTTATGTAGGAAGTTACCGGATTCTTTTGTTGTATTTGTGACAAATTTGATCGGTATATTAGCGCTTCGAAGCCTATATTACAAACAATAAAATTATTTATACAATATATAATTTTTGTCAAATTATTCTTTGTTTATTTAAACATTATTAATAGTAATAATGTTAAGACATAAAATTAATATTTCAATTTAAAAAACTTCAATCGAAGAAATCGGCGCAATGCACGCTGCGCCATGACATTTGCTAACGACCTAAATAATTCTTACAAATTAAATGAAAAGACCACCTGTTTAAAGCTTCTACTGCACCTTGAATCGCTATATTATCAATATGCAGTGTTCCACTAAGATCTATTAATATCATCTTTATTTGTTTCGCCATATTTTTATAAAATTTCGAGAACTTATTCAGCAGTAACTGTCCGGTTCCATATATTACACAGAGTGTGTGTGTACGTAAAGTATACTCACTTCATGACACATACAAATCAGTTAATAATAGAAGCGTAAGATTCATATTGCACATGGCAAGTATGGCGCTCTCCATGGGACAGGAAGGCGTAAAACAAGTACCTTGGTTTTCTCTGTAAATATTAGAATACTTAATAATTATTATGACTTAAAGTATTTTATAAGAAATTATATTTACATTCCATAGCGCAGAGTGGTTCCAAGTGTACAAACAGATTTATTCCAATGATATAGATGAACAGATGAAAGGATATGAGACGCTGCTTGTTTGGAAAGCAAGGTAATCAAGTAATAAACGTTTAACCGAATATTTTGAAATAAGTTGTATTAATTGGCAATATTTTAGGATACCAAAATTACCAATAGGGATTGATTGTACTCTTTCAATTATGCAAGTGTGTATTAGAGATCGTGAATGGACTCCTAAGATTAATAGTGGCGAGTTGCCACTTAGCTATGAAAATGATTTATGTTTGATGTACTCAACTACAATAATGAGACTTTTAAATTATATATCTAATGTAGGACATACGAAGCAAACATCTTTATTTCAGATTGCACAACAGTTAAATATCCCAAAGTGGATAGTGAACTTAAGGCATGATACTGCTCATAGTCATGAATTACCATCTATTGGAGTATTGAAAATAGCTGTAAACATATTACTAACTTGGTTACATGTAAGTTTATTTTAATATTAATTGTAACTTGAAAAGAAAAAAATTACTTTTATGTAATATATTTAAAGGAAGAATATTGGGTAGCAGAAGCTAAAAAAATTGAAAAATGTTTGATTACTGAGGAATCTATGAAGGAAGTTCAAGAAACTGAAGAAGTACAGGATTTCAGTGATTTAATAGAACTTTGGACTTCTGTTAGTTTGTATATTCATGCCGGTTACCATCTAGTATCTGGTGTTCCAGATTCTCAGTTGAAGTATGTATAAATATATTCAACTATTTCAACTATAATAAATTTATATCAATAAATTGATATTCTTCATAGGGAAACATTACAAGATCTGCGTTCATATGCTATTTCTTTATTAGAAAAAAATAGCGAAGATGTGGAAAGTGATAAAGATAACTATGTGGAAGCTGTCAGTGATGATATAAAAAAAGATAAAAAGTATACATTAGAGACTGCAAGGATAGTTCTTTTATCTGAAATATCTAGATATCTTAACAAAAAAATTATACCTAATAAAAAAGATATAGTTTGCAATACACTGTTTAATTCAGAAGCTTTTTTACCAAACAAAGATGTTTTATCAATTTTTACCCAAAATGAAAGCAGTGAAAGTAAATTAGAAAAAGATGTTTTGCCATTAGATATGGTCAATTTTTGGAAAGATATAATATTTTTATTATATGAAAAAGACCTAATGGAAACATTAATTGTAAAATTATTAGAATTAATAGACAATGAAGAAGTAAAGAAAGAAAAAAGATTATTAGCTTCTTTATGGTTAAGTTCTATATCATATAGTTTTCTGAAACTGGATAATGCACATATCATATCTCGACTTTTAGAATATCAATTAGAAAGAACAAGAAAAAATTTATCACCAAAAGTTTTTGAACTTAAGGTCAAAGAGGAAACAGATCGTATTTATCCACATTTAAAATGTGTTTTATGGTTTAATATATCAGATACCGTGCTACCATGCTTAACTGATATAAAATTTATTTCAAAACTTATATCGAATGTAAATGAATTCTCAGTCAAATTCATTGTGCCTATGTTAGAATTAATAAGTCCAAAAATAGATAAAGAAAGCAAACAATTGCTATTGAATTTAATGAATGTTTATGTAATAGCGATAGTTGATAAAAATGATAAAAATTCTTATGAATATGAAAAGACTTTTACACTCAAAGACCTTCAACCTGATGAATATCCATTAGGCACAGAAAATAATCAAAATGAACTGGAAAATAAAACATCTTTTTTAGTTGATCAAAAAATTCGAAATAATTATTGGAACTTTGCAGTTAGTAAGTATTAAATTGTTTATTCTTGTTTTCTAAAATATTAGCAAGCAAAAATAATTTCAAAATTTTTTCAGCAACTTGTAATTGGAGAGAATGTCCAATAGGTTTGCTTCCTTGGCAGAATGATACATTGGAATTTATAAAACCATTCAATATGGTAGTACAAAAATATGATATTTCAGTATTAGAATCTGAAATTGTTCCTGGAATTATAGATAAGAAAGACTTAAAAATGCAAAGTCAAATTAATTGGGACAATGTTTTAAGAAAAAAGAAACGTTTGAAAAGGAAACGAGAACGAAGAAGCACAGATGTAATAATGAATAAGGCATTAGAAGCTGTTAAAAAATGAAAATAGTACATTTTTATATGTTCCAAAAATTTTATTCATTATTGGCATGTTTACAGGGAATATAAAAACAAATAGAAGTTCAACAATGTATTTTTGTAACGTAATAAATAAATTATATAATTCTATCAAAATGATTGATATAAAAGCTTTTTTAATTATAAAATTTCAACTAATATATATAAAATTTTTAATATCACAAATATTGAATGTTATATTAAATATCCAAGAAAGGGCTTTGTACACGCTTGTAAGAATACATTATTTTGTAACAGCATTTTTAGAATAATAGTTTCGCATTTTTTATATATGAGCATATTTATTCTATAAATGTATAAAATTTATAAACTAGACAGTTAAATATATTAACATCACAGATGTATTGTATAAGAATACAGGAATATTGTATAACAAATTTTTGTAATATTAACGAGTAATCCTTTCAAACATTGTTTAATGAATCTAATTCTTAAAGTGATACATAGCTGTTATCAAAATTTAACAATATAAAAGTTTATGATATCCGTTTCTTTGGTAGTTATTTTATTAATAGACGCTTCTTATTAATACATACTTCAAATGTATACATGATATTCTGAAATTAGTGGTACATCTCAAAAGAGCATATTTTTGCATAAAAATATAGATCGACAATGTACTTGTTCGGTACGCGTGCACTCGAGCTGAGTGATAGATATTCCCGGAGTATTATGGGGTCAGGGGAAGGTTTCTCATTCCGTACCGATGAGTGCATACGAGTACAATAGGCGGAGTCAAAGTATTCCCCTTGCGTCACAATACCCCTGCAACATCGAGATCGCATAAGTGCATGTGTACTCAGTAAATATTCGAACTCACTCTTTTCAAGACATTTCTTATGACATTATTTCTTATCATTTATACTTTTTCGTGTTAAGAAAGTTCAATATAAATATTCGTTATGTACACATATATTAAAATATAGTTTCAAGCATCCGAGGAGTATCACAAAGTAAGGGAAGTACAATTGACTCCGCCTACAGCAATACTGTTCATCGATGAAGACTCTTAAATACAATTTTGTTTCTTTCTACGTGGAAATGGTAAAGAAATCGTGTTTAATACTATATATTTTTCATGTGTAATGTGATATCAGCCAGCATTTTATACTATAATATAAAGATATATACAGTGCGAAAAGGTCCCTAAACTCCGGAAGAATACAAACAGCACTGGTGTACGATACGCGTTATTTCCCCTCCTCCCTTTTTCTTTTCTTTAGGTAAGAAGCATTCCCCTTACCTCATGGTGCCGTTCGTGAATCCGCGACCTTACATGAGTGCACGCGTACTCAACGAACATTCAAACCCAGTTTCCTTGAGGAGGAAGTCTCTTTTATGTAGCTCCTTTTATTTTTTTTTAAACAGAAACAAACTTTCCGAATCGTACCATCAGTTCTTCGATACTTCGTGTAAATAACAAATACGTTCAAAAGAACAAAGTTCAATAAATTCTACTTCATTCTTGTGTTATTAAATTAAAATGAAAAAGTTTTCTTAGTGGAAGTATTAGTTTTTCTACATACATCTGCAAGATGCTTAGATGTTTCTAAACCATATATGTCTAATGGTACTCGAGACATTATTGCTACCCTGAAATTATACAGAAGAAAAAAAGTGTAATATGTGTTAAAAATTTAAATGTATAGTAGTTTAACAAGTTTATGATGTTCTTACCTTCCTCCAGAGATAGTATACAAAAATTTCCAATAGGAAGACCTTAAGAGATGTGGTTCAAAGATTGATACATGGAAGAGTACTGCTGTACTAAAGCAATATAAGAAGATTTGAAACCATTTTACTTCAGGTACTATCTTTTTTTCCACAAGATCATTCCATAACAACTAAATAAAACAGAGCATGGTATAAAGTATGAAGTTTTATGCGTAATAAAAGTACTAAATTACAAAATCAAAAAATTATTTGCAAAATTACCTGCAATGCTTTCCACATAAAATATAAAGTTATTGTATTACTACTATAAAACATAAATGTTAAACCACTTATAAGT
>NW_016907973.1:465618-486873 GCF_001483705.2 Eufriesea mexicana
ATATATATATATATATATATATATATCTCATATTAACTACATAATCTTTAACATTTATTCACTTTTGAACATACCTTTAATATGTAATGAGCACAACTAAATGGATGTGGGCAGGAAATATGTTTATCTTTATGCTTTAATGTTTCTGTAAGTTTTTTGTATGTCTCAAGGGATTTCATAAATATATTAACATTTTTTTTATGAGATTTATTTACATCATGCTTGTCTACGGAATTACCACTATTATCTTCATTAGAACAGCATAATTGCATTTCATAGTGTAATTCGTTTTTCTCTTTAGGATAATCAGTCCCTTCATATTTTCCAACAATGATTCTAGTAAAAATTGTCTAATTACTTGAAAATTGTTTATGAACGCTATAAATAAAAAAGTTGAATAAATAAATACCTAAGTATTTTATATATAGAATCTTGGTTATTTGGTTTAGTACGATAAAAATAAAGCAATAATGCTAAACTTGTAGCAAAAATATATGTTCCACCTTGTGAAATGGGAGAATAATATCCCCTTGCTACCCCCATTCTAAATAATGTTTCTGTCGCCTGATGAAGGATATCATTAATTTATAAAAATATTAAAATTATAGTTTCTATAGTCTTATATGTATTTTTATAAAGAAATTTTATTTTATCTCATCCTAACAAGGAATTATAAGATAAATCTACTCACAATATTAGATACATATAAACTCAATAAAGTACGCCTTGATGGCCTCTCAATAATAATAGCAGACAAACTAGATAGAAATGATGGAAAAAATGATATAGTCAGGAAGTTGAAGTTTCCAAGTATTCGTCTGAAATATACATTGTTTTACATAAATATAATAATGCTACACAATCAAAAGTTTCGTTAAATCAAATAAACATTATACAATAATTATAATGTTAATTTAACAAATAATAATAAACAATGGAATAAAACACAAAAAGCCTGTTTATAATTTTTTCATTTCTAAAATTTAATTAATTCCCTCATATAATAATATAATATAGTAAACAAATATTTCTATTTATATATGATATGAGCAAAATCATATATTTATTTATGCAAACCTTAAAAGGCAAATGAACATAGAATAGGAAAAAGCACTCCATGAGAGGAAAGCTGTTGACTGTAAAAAACCCAATATCGTTTTTTTAATATCTCCTTTAGATGGTTTCTTTCCTTTTAATAAAAGTGCAACCTAAAAAAGACCGATAAGGACAGAAATTATACATATTTGATAATGAATGAGTTTTTCATAATTTTTTCGAACAAAAGAAAAAATATTACGCAATAAAGTAATTTAAAAGTTATCAATTTATCAGCTGACGAAATAAATCTAACAATAAACATCTGTTAAGAGGCAACATAAAATTCTATTCGTTATTATTTATCGTGTATCGTGATTCAACCAAGTGTAATTTACATAGCTCAGAATTGCAACAAAAAAGTGTTACGCATAATGTATATACGCCAGTTGTTAATAATTACGATACGATCGTTACATCGGCAAAATGATATAATAAACTGAAATAAAAACTAAGAGAAAGAATTGATAAACATACTATATAAACTGTGGAATATATCCTTAGGCATTCTTGAAGAGCATCTAAGCCAAGACCGGCGGCTGTATTCACACAGGAATCTCCCCAAGGATGTGCATATTCCTTACAGGATATATCGATGAATTTGCTTAGTTGTGAAGGCATTCTCTGATGACTAACAATTTTACAATAAATTTAGTTACTGACTACGCAGTGTCAATTTTCAGCAAAGAACGTTGCATAAAGAAAAAATAAAACTGTTGCTCCTTCTGTCACGCAGTGTTACTATAGCTATTTTGATATTGTCAAACACTTTGTTAAATTCATTCTTCTTGCTTGTTACACGTTAATTTAGAATTACGCAACGTAAATCAAAGAAAATTTGATTCGATTACGATTGATTAAGAAAGTCTATATATTGATCGATGTTCAACAAGGATTAGATAACGACGTGTTTTCGATTCTGGACTTCGATTCCTCAAAATGGGATATTAGAAATGTTCGTGTCTTTCGTAGATCAAAGAAAAAATGATCACGATAACAAACAGACAAACGCGTGCGAACTCGTCGACCGCTCGTCACCGACTGAATCCGGACAACTGTGTAAAATCAAAACTCGCTTTCGTCGACCTTAACTCTTCTTACGTAGAACCCTAATTTAAATATTTGTTGAATAATAATTCAATTAACGTATCAATAAAAGAAACTATTTATCATTACTATCTTAATCATTTTATAATCGCTAACGAAAAAAGCTTTATTCATATATTATTACTACTATGAAAGATAATTTTTTCCAAAACATAATTACAATTGTAAGGAATTTATGTATTAATATTTTATTTAACGGATTTAATAATTTCTAATTGGTAATTATTACAGGTTTGTTTTCTCAAAATATACTATGCAACAGCAAAAGTATTTTATAACTTTCTAATTGCATTTCCAGTTCACTGTTTCCATAAACCTACTTGATGTGAAAGTATACGAGACTGAAATTAATAATATACATTAAAAATGGTGATTAATGCATATTATGGAATATTTTCTTGAAAATTGGTAGACGCAAATTTAATTTGCGAATTAAAACTTGCATTTATATGATATATTTATAATATAACGATTATACTTTTTTACTGAAATGTGTGATATATTCAATACAATATATCTATTGATACACATATGTATATGGCTTTTATTACCTTAGTTGAAATTATATATACCAGCATCTATAGTGCGGTAACATTTTGTGTTATCATAGTATTTAATGCATCACAGTTTACTTTAGTATGACATTTCTAGAGAAACAGATAATGAAAACTGAAAGAAAGAGTGACGAAGTACAAATTTAGTCAACGAATACATATGCAAATACAGGAAACAGACTAAAGAAAGCTTCTCTTTCAGGAGTCGAGTAATTCTCACCCATTTACATGTTTGTTGCTCCGTCGGTCACTCACGATGATTAGTGTCAGATTTCGGTAAGTACTGAATTTTAAGCAATTTCGTACTATAATATAAAAATAACAACAGAAATAATACACAAAATATTATAATGCACAATAAACGTATTAAATCCTTCACCATTAAATAATAAATTTTAAATAAGTTCGTTGGTACAGTTCCGTATAAATACAAGTAACCAATAGAGTAATACATATTAAATTATATTATCTGCACAATAATATTTAGTTCCGAAAAACTATTTTATTTGTTTATTTGTGTTTTACACGAGTAAATCGATTTCATTGCATGACATATGCATTACAATCGCGCATGATCGCGTAACACATTGCTACTGACATCTATGTATCATCACTGGAACGTTTTTTTAGAAAATTTTGTAGCTTATAAATCACGCGTTATATTTGTTTCGTCAATATTTATAACTCTTAAGAATAGTTCCACATTTATTATATTTGATTATTTGTCAGGGAAAGGTGATAATTTTCGATAGCGTAACTGATAAATCAAATTTAATTATTACATTTTAATTTTGTTATTGCGTCACATTTACATTCCTTTAAATTCCACGTTAAAACTAGTATTTTTAATATTTATCGAAAAACAAGTTTCGGTGGTATAGAGATTTTTTAGTAAATTTTGACACGAGGATGGTGCTATACCTGGTTGTAGATAATTCCAGGTCCTATCCGCTAGACTTGGAAAGGTACTGTATCAGATAAGGGGGTGACACAATTATGTTTAGATTGTGATTGGCTACGACCGAATAGGTAGTTTTCCGTGTCTGATGAACAATAATCGTTAGTCGTATTTCAGCTACATACGGTGATCCACGTTGGTATATAAGAGCAGGGAAGAGACAGTGTGTATATTAAATATTGTACACAATTGCGAACGGAACAATCGTTTTATCGATTGCAGAGTGATATCATTATATGAGAAGATTGTCAAGAAGTATTTCCTACAGAATGTAAATTGTGTAAGTATGATAATTTAAGCAATTTAATTAAAAACAAACTAATAATTACTTTTTATTAAAATTATAAAAATAAATTCAGGATCACTAATTACGTATTATGAATTACGCGTGATACCAAATCAACATAGGCGCAATTTTGCACGTGTACACGCAACGTGCCTTTCATCACGAATGCAATTATTAGTTTTTTATTTACTATACGTATTTTTTGGAATATCATACTTATATATTTTGCACATATTTAATGTGATAAATGTCTGTTTCATAGTTATATCTGTTTAGATGTTTTTCCTATCATAAAAAGGCATAATTCAAAATTAATGCTATAATTACAAAAAAATATTTATGAAATAAATACAGCGATCCACAATAATTGACAATTATATATGGAATCGATATAAAATATGCCTCGGAGCAAACACTGGTACAAGATTTAAAAGGATTAAATACAAGAAATATTATCGACTAGTATTTTATATTTATATTTTATTTATTACCAACTCCAAGATCTACGTCGTTTACCTATAATTCAGTTTAATATCACCGATTACCTATCTTTGATGAACAATATGTACATTTATGTATTTGAAGAGTCTCTAGTATAAAATTAGCAGATCTCTCAGCAAATTCTATTTGCTTGCAGTTTATCGTGGCGCCATACATTTAATCACAACACGTCGCATCTATTAATTACTTTCTAGTCTTTGCGAAGGAAGGAGAAGAAGAAAGAAAGGAAGATGACTACAGGATTGAAGACAATGGAATTTCTACGGTTAGGCCGACGACTTCGTCGACGCCTAAATGCCCGAAATGGTGAGTAAGAGAAACATTAATATCGTTTCCATTCAATCTGAATCGCGATATTATCAAATGATCCGCGATAACAGGTCGAAACGTGAGCTCTCTTAATCAATCGCTAAGTCTTCTCGCACGTGATACTGTTTATGTCGTACAATCATCACGTTCATATGCATTAACTGAACGCGATGTAGTTAAACTTAAATTGAAATATGAGCGAAAACATAGTGCTCAAAATAGTCACAGATATATTTTCATGAGTCAATTGATCGCTCGGTAAAACATTAGGATTTAATGATTAAACGGTGTTGAAATTTCCTTCTGCTATATAAATTTGGTATTGCTTTGCTTCAAGAAATATACAGCGACATAAAGATTACGACGTATTACGCAAGTTAAGATATACAAGAGGAATATGATTGTATTTTCAAAGCAGGAAATGATTATTTAAATTATTATTTCTAAGTTAATTCGAACATTATTTGCTCAAAAAATTCCATTGTGGTATTAGATCCGATAAATACAAGAAATTGTAACGTAACTGAAATTGTACACGAATTGCATTAATTTCATTTTTTAGAACCATATTAAAACATGATTGCTTTAATGTTTCAAGTAATGCAAACTCGATTGCGATGAACTAAGGTGACAAAAAATTTATTTTATTTATTTTATATATCATATCAACTAATTTACATATTTTTTGATATCAACTTAAACTTTATTATGCAGTATTGTTTATATTTTTTGACTGAGAAATTTAAATACAAATGTTTTTAGCGCCGCTGTCAAATTAGGCGTGACCTGGTTCACTTTCTAGATTAAAATTCATCTTATCGAATGCAATTTGAATGGCAATTATGTAATACGTTGTTCATTTATCAAAGTAGCAAAGTATAACAAAAGCGATTTATACGGAACCTTCAGTTGTCGCGAACCACGATAGAATGATGAATTATCGTGACTCGTAATTTTTGTAAAAAAAAGCAAGAAAAACGTCAAATAATTCACTAGCGAAATGTTTCGCAGAGACGTTTCGAGACGTTTATTACTCGCGTTTTGTTCGTCGCATATGCGTAATGAACGCAAATATATTGCGCATAGAGGACCTTATCTCGTGCATGATTACATAAAAAAAAAAAAACTACTGAAATCATCTCTGTACCGAGGAAGATGGGGCGAGAAACGGGAACCAGAAGCACACCGATTTGCTTGTAAATATCGCGATCGGACGGTATTAGTCTTTACATTGTACAAATTAGGAATTCCGACTTTGGATTAAAAACTTTTCTATTTCGAATTCTAATCTTTGTATATTTATCGCGTTTTCGTACCAGAAGAGCAATTCGCTTTGAATTAGTTATTTATAGAAGGAATTGAATTGAGAGAGAAATCTTCTAAGAATAGTTTCTGTTTTGCAACTTAATATTTCGATTTGTTTGTTGTATGAGCGTGTAAGTGAAGATCATAAAAGTGAATTGCAACGTGATGGAGATGATAAACCTATTTTGAAATAATAATTTTTCGATGATACGTGCCCTCTTTTTTTTGTACAGTGAGCGATCAGCTGCTTGCTGGCGGTGAGGACAGAAAGAAAAGAATTGCATTAAATATTGATATGAAGATGCTGAAGATCGGATTCATTGGAGGCGGCAAGATGGCCCAAGCTCTAGCCAAAGGTTTTATACGAGCTGGTAAAAATGCTAACTGATATTCGTTTATTCGATGACGTTGTATACTTGGATTATGTAATTATTCATTATCGATATTTTTAAATTTTGTGTATACATTTGCATATTAATTTTACTTTATGTGTATATTTACGTATTTATATTTTAATACTTACCTAATAGTTTGAACGAAAGACGTTAAATTTAAATATTTTTGCGGGAGTTGATATTTTTGTCTTTTTGATCTTTCAATGTTGTATCATTGTGATTTCTAGGATTGAGCAAGGGTGAAATGATGTTGGCCAGTTGCCTTCCGAACGATGTGGGCAGTATAGATGCGTTTAAGGTGAAAATAATTGTTTATCACGACTGTTTAATTTGTTATCATTGCATGCCAAGGTATATGAAGATATGCTGATAAAAGATAGTCATCTGGTTATTAACGTTATCAGTTTGAAGCAGTTGTTTCAAAAAATATGAAAACAATAAATATTTTTTGTTTACTCGACAAACAGATAAAGAAGATGAAAATCTACTTGAGGAACGCTTAATACATAATAGTAATACTCATTTTTTAGAGTATTAGCTGGACATATCAAGTTTACATAAAAAGTAATCGACGATCTCAACTTGATTGGGTATTAAGATTAAAATAATTAACGTATTTAATTGACGATCATCACGTTGATGACAATTTCAATTTGCAATTCAAAGATATTGTATCTCCGTATTTAATTGCTTCTTTGATTCTTTATTAGTTAAGTTTAAGCAGTTTTTCGATAGCGCATAAGTCTTCTGTACTTATAGAGCTTTTAAACTCTATCACTAATTGACTATAAACACCTGGATGATTATTATTTCTCAGTAATTATCACGTTTAGGAAAATTTCCAATACCGAGCCTTATCTTTGCTTGATGGTAATCTGAATAAATTGTATTGCAACTATAGAATTTAGTTTATTGTACATTTACGCTCGTCGATATATTGAACCTTTCGTTATCAAGTGTGCAAAGTATTCTAATTTGCATTTCATAGTATTAATATTCTGATTAACTTATAATTTCAGGAAATGGGTTCAGAGACCGTATTTTCAAACGAACCAGTAGTTGATTATGGCGACGTCTTAATTTTATCAGTAAAACCACAAGTGGTTCCGCAGGTTCTTCCAGATTTGAAGAATTATAGAAAACTTTTACTTTCTATTGTTATGGGAGTCCCATTAACTTCATTAGAAAAGGTAATGTTTCATTTTATTCCTTTTAATTTCAATTTTGCTTATAACGGAATAAAATAAAGTTATTTTAGTATAATAAAGTAGTTAAAATATTAGTAATATTACAATATTTTTGACCTGGAAATAAACTACATATGTATGTTCATAATGTTACTTCAGATTTTAATTCTCATTCTAGGCTCTGCCAGATGGAACACCAGTAATTAGAGTAATGCCCAATACACCAGCCCTAGTGGGTTGTGGCGCAACGGTATATGCTCGTGGAAAGTATGCCGGTGATAAGGAAGCTGAAATAGCAGAAAAATTATTTTCCTCCGTGGGTTTATGCGAAGAAGTATCTGAAAATTTAATTGACCCCGTTACGGCCTTGGCTGGTTCCGGGCCTGCATATGTATGCCTAAAAATTTGAACATATTTGCAGTCATTTATATTAATGTTTATAGGAGATGATGTGTATAGTAATATTTTCATTTACCAATATAGGTATATATGATGATAGAAGCTTTGGCTGATGGAGGTGTAAAAATGGGTCTCATGAGGCCAATCGCGTATAAATTAGCTGCGCAAACTGTTCTTGGAGCTGGTACTATGGTTCGAGACACAAAGGCACACCCAGGACAACTTAAAGATGATGTAGCTTCGCCAGCAGGTTCGAAAAGACTCTATTTGACATTATAAAACATATTTGCAAGTTTTTTCGTGTTCTTGCTTTCACGATTATTCACCGTTATTTTAATTAGGGTCTACCATAACTGGAATTCACTATTTGGAAGAGCACGGATTGAGATCAGCTATAATTGGAGCAGTTGAAGCAGCAACAAAGCGATGCAAAGAAGTTAGTTCATTTTCAGAGAAAAATTAAATTTTTAATTTTGAAGAAAGATATAGTTATAGCTGGTAAACAAACGAGGAAAGTAAAAAATCATTGTTGTGTAGTCGTTGAAGTTGTAGAAAAAAAAATCACAATGTTTTAACTTAGTACCTTTTTAGCTTTATAACGTCACAGTTGTCTGTCGTACGTATTTAAAAAAAATACGTAGTGTAACTGTTTTAAAAAATTTTTGTATATTTTGTACATAATTCTTTTAAACTGGTAAATGTTAAAATTATGGCTTATTGTTATACGTTTGAAACGTAGCGTTTAAAAGTGTAGATCTGTTATTTTTTAACAGTAGTGTATTTTGTAATGAATGTGTATAAAAATGTATGTGAATATGTTTAATATTTAATTATAACATTTTTACGTTTATGCATTTAGCGTAAACAAACTGAGAACATTCGAATATGTTTTTCCTTCAAGCGAAATTTCACAATAACAAATTTTATGATGAAGGCTATAGAAAGTACTATACAAAGTATAATTTTTTATAATATAATACATAAAAAATCATGCCATTTTATATTGTGATTTTAAAAATAACATACTTAATACAATTTTAAATATTGAAATATTGCAATAAACATTAAACTTTTAAATCGTTTTTTATTTTCTTTGATGTAAAGTAAAATATATCATTCTTTGTACTAGCAATATTTAAAATGTATGTTAGTAATCTTAATGTATAAAAGATTTATAAATATTCATGATTAATGCATATAATCTCATAATATATCAACTTGATTCTATATAATCAAATATAAGAATTATTTGCTTAGTATAATTCAGTTGTTCTCCTTAAATTTTGTTTGTTTAAAACCAAGATTAAACTCTGACTTAAATATTTCTCTATAGTAACTCTCTTTAACTATATCACTTTCTGAAATACCGTCTTCTTTACATTTTGATACATAAAGTTTATGCATAGCAGCTATACTTAATCTAGAGTCTAGATATTTTTTCCCTGTACAATCCGTAGGATCTGTTGATATTTGTATCGGGAACGATTTGATATGTTCACGTACCCTATCCTTAACCCTTTCACTTTTCTTTGTTTTTGGTGTATGCTTTCCTCTTTGGTCTGGTTCTATTACTCCTTCTGGAGACATTCTTTTTTTACCCATAACATGGCGGACAAATTTTTCAGATAATGCATATGTGCTAAGAAACATGCATTTGCATACTGTAATAAATTCTCCATTCAATAAAAGTGAATAAGTAAAGGTAACTTGTCTACGATGTTTCGATTTAATGTTTTCCCGACATCGAGTACGTTGTTTCGGAGATTCCTTAACCGATAACGCGATATTTTGTTTTCGCTGTTCCCAATTACATGTTTTCCAAAAAACATTATGAAGTTCTTTCCGACTAGTTTCATTTATTTTTTCAGTGCAATGCATGCGGCATTTGCAAGGAGGACCCATAGTTTTTGCTGGTACTATTTTTCCTATTAATTTAGAAACTTTTCATATAAATTTTATTTTTACTACTTACAACATTTTTTTTTCTAAAATTAATTTAATTTACCTCCAACTCCAATATACTCTTCACCCCTTAGTCTAGCATTTTTTTTAATATTTACTTTCCATAATTCTGGATGTTTTGTACGCTTCAGGGGTTCTCTATATTCTTTTATAGTTTTTGACTTTTTCAATTGCTTAGATTTTGCATCTTTTTTAACATTTAATTCTACTTCTTCTAATGAATTGGATAATTGAGCATTTATTGATTGATCTAATAAGAAATTAAAACAAATAAAAGTAATCAATGAAACAATGTTATTAATAATATTTTAAATATTGCTAGTTATTACTTGTTACAGAATCCTTTGTTGAAGGAACTGCTTCATATTGATACTCAGGCTCTATTATTAAATCCGTGATAGCTGTATCTTTCCACCATTGGATATTTGTGGATGCATTATCCAAAGAACTTATTGGACCTACAAGTAAAAGTTTTAATTAAAAATAACTGAAATTGTTTTTTATAAAAATGATATACAGTTTGCTTGCTCTTTGCTTACATATATTGTTTTGATGTTTATGGTATGATAACTGATGGGATAATATTTGACTTTGGTTCATATGTATACTTCGATCATTGAACCAAACTCCTATTTCCTTTCTCCTCATTTGTTCATTTTCATCATTTGAATTTGTAATTATTACATTTTGTTCCATTTTATTATTCACTATGATTACATTATTCAATATTTGTACAATCAAATAATTACAGCAATTAAACATACATTTTTGGCACTTTCTTTTATTTTTTTACATTACTTCTATCAAATTTATTGTCATTTTTCAATCAAAGGTAAAAAAATAAAATATATGGTTATAGATTGTTGCACTTTCTATTTACACTAACGTAATATTTTAAGGTTATGTCATATTTCTTTGTTTTAAAGTTTTTCGGTGGAATAACTTCACACATCATTTAATAATGATAAACATTATGTGAAATATACTATAACAATACAAATTACATCGGAGAAAAGAATTCAATTAATACATAAAAATTAAATAAATTATATTAAATTAAATTGAGATAAATTAAATTGAGATAATTAAGATATTAATTAATATAAAGAGATTCAAAATAGCAAGTGCAAAATATGAAATTATTTGATAATAGAAGTAATTGTAAGATATAATGTACAAAAGCTAAAATTAATAAATTATTTAAAGAAGAAGATTGGTATCATCATCATTTATATATTGTTTAAAATATTAAAATTTTAAACAAGCATTAAAATATTAATGTCAAAATTTAACTGAAGATGGCGATGAATCTGCTCGAAACTATTTTTCAGTCCTTAGTTAATAGTTTGAAATTAGCAATCAGTCAGTGTTACGTTTTCTCTTCTTATTCTTGGTGTTAAACGTAGATATTAACATTTCATTAAAGAAAAAAGTGATTCTAAATACAAACCTTTGTAATTTTAATAGACCATTTGATTAAAAATAATATTTATTTATGTTAAAGTTATAAAATTGATAACTTATACAAAGCTATGCTTTCGTATAAATTTCTTTGTTCTCTTTATGCATAATTTCGGGTTCAGTATTAAAATAATATAATAAAATATAATATAATAACAATGTAAATATAATAGCAATATAATAATGTTAATATAATATAATATCTTTAAAGTACAAAATTCAATTTTAAAGACTATAAAATTGTAATTCAATGTAACGGAAATTATATGATATATTTAATGGTTCAAATTCAAATTTACTATAGAACCGCTAGATGGCAGCAGGTAGTACGTAAAGGATGCATTTGACAGTAGAAAACTTGGTTGGAAACGTTCGATAAGTGACATTCGGGATTAAAAGTGCAGTGTGTGGTTCGTGTAAGCAAAAGTGCTTTGGAGTTCTGCGAAATGTTTGGCAGACCTGACGCAAGTCTGTGATAAATATTAACTTCGTCAAACGATACTGTGGACATTGGTGTCAAGGTGTATTTTGGTTACCGTCCGAACGACAGGGCATTCCAACGTACATTGTGGGTGAGTGTCTTTTAGGTTACCCATTGATTTATTAGTAATGGTTCGATTTATTTTAATCGTACATCGCATCGATATTCCTTGATCTAAAGATTGAACCATTTCATTCTCTTAGTTCTGTCAGAAATTACTTTATATTCTAGAAGCTACGACGCATACTTTTGTCTGCCATTTATTTTTTAATTGTCATCTAACTTCACTGACATGCATAAATATTTGTTTATCGCAAATCTTGAAAAGAAAAAGGACCGATGCATATATACTCTGTGATGTCGGACATTATTGGTATTAATCTTCTTTTTCTGATAGTCTTCATATATATAGTCTAAAATTATCTGTTTACAATCAGTTCTTTAAACAATCTTATTAAGGTTAAATATTTCAATGCGATATGCGTGTTAGTTTTTAATAGTCGTATATATTATTTGTGATTACAAATGTCTAAAATATGGTGTATCACACCATACGTATATATGATGTGTAAATATATATATATATATATATCTATAGCTATATGTATTGATTTCAACAAGTAACCTTGAAATTTTGCAGTATGGGGGTTTGTTTACGTTTAAACACCATTTTCGTAACATCTTCAATAGTTCAGTTGATAGAGCGGTGTGCTGTAGTTGTTTGATTCTTGAAGGAACATTTTTAAGGTTGCTGAGTCGTAGGAAATTTTTAATTTCTTTCATTGTTTACTTCCATGTTTTTACTTTTTTCTTTTATTATTTTTATAATATAAAAGGTAACATAAATTATGTGATAGCATAATATGAAGAAATAGAAAAATAAATCATTTATATTTTCGTGATATCTAAAGAATTTGTAATGTAATTCTTTGGATATTTTGTTAGGTTTTGTTAATTGTATCATAATCGCCATTATTCTATTTTAAACGATGAGTTCTTGCTGCCCTCTGGGAGTGTAACCGCATATTACAGTGCACATGTTTGATGGTAACGTAGGTTGTACTTATCATGAGAATATGACGCGTTCAGCACATATGTTATTTCTAAAGTATATAATTGAACTAATACTTTAAATCAAACGAAGATAGAACAAAATTGCAATATACAAAAACTTGTTAAACATACTTTAAAAACCTATCGTTAAAAATTAAATATCCCCCAATATTTTTGTATTTTTAGAAAAAAAGAAATTAAATCTTATAATGGCATTCCATAACAATCGTTTTTATTCCCGTTACCAAATGACTTTCAAATATATTTTATTTTTACAAACTCTATACTCATAAGAAAACCAATATCAGAATTAATTTCAAATTTAAGAAGCCAATTTCGAATTGCAAGTTGATCGCATAAAAGATATTGGTAATACCGACAACCGATAACAGAAAGGAAAGAAAGGGAAGACCGATGTCGCATCGATCGAGCGTGTCGTGAAGGAAAAAGGAATTAATCTACGTGTCCGATCGAGCAAATCGTTCGCGAGACGCGACGCTGATATACCACGCGGGCACGTTCAGGTTAATTTATCGCCGGTTCGCTCTAATCGTCCTTCGTAATTTATTACTACTCTGTTCATATTTATTGGAGGGGTGGCGGGCCCCTGGCCCGGTGTATTGTGCGCGTGAAATTGCTTATATTGTTGCCTGCTCGTTGGATCACGATAAATTATTCGGTCGCGAAGGTGTGATACCTGACGTGCGCCCGATAGATCGCAATTGTGGACGAACATGATTTGATATGGTACTTTATGTCCCTGTGCTTTGTGCGCCCTCTCGTGCATCAATCGCGAATTCTCTTCTGTATTAGCAGATACTTGGTCGGTGTGAAGCAGATTTTGAATTTCTCTACTTAAATTTTTCGGACATTTTTTTCTTTTACTTTTGAAACTCAATTATTTTTATTTTGAATTGAGAGAAGAGAATTATTATTTTACTATTTTCTGTTAAATTTTATCGAAGTTATATTTCCTTTACTCCATCTAAAATACCTACATATGCTAAAGTGAGAAGTTGTAGATGGCGCAGGTATTTGTTTAGCAAGTTATAATAATAGTGATTTTTACTTCCTAGAAATAGGTTGGCAAACTCTGCTGACAGTGACGAACGATTCATCGCGAGTGGTCTCTGTGGAAGAAACAATATAATTCGTACGCATAACACACGGGAATATATACGCGTCGGTAGAATATATTTACAGTCGATGATTACAAACTCTGGCGAAGGTTTGACGTACCCACATAGACAATCATGAGATCGTTTCGCAACGAGCAGGACAATTCATCCGGTCAAATATTTGCTTCCGGAATTTCGACGTCGGCTAACCTTCCAACCGCCAATGGTAGCCTAGCTTTTCGTCGTTCGAATAACGATAATCGGGTGGCCTGGTTGCACGCAATTTCGCGGTGGAATGCTCGTTCATCGACACGTCACGCGATTTTAACCTAGAAAACTAAACGTTAAGTCTTTCGGTGGAGCGTCGATCGAGCTTCACGATCGATTACATATTTTTCAAAACGTTCGCGAGACTCGACGAAAATTGGCAATTACTCGTGGCGTCTTGGCGTTCTTTATGGCGTTCCTTCGTCCGTGATAATGATGGTCGAACGAAATGGTTCAGGTGAAAGGTCGCGTTTTCCTTCGGATTATTAATTATTCGCGCGTTATACGTCGTTTCACGCGGACGGAACGATTCATGGGAACGGTCGTCGTTCAGGGGGAAAGGGGACGATTTTGATGAATAGTCGGCCATGATTCGGGCGAGATAAAACGTCGCCATTGGCAGACAGCCCACGTGACTCGTAATCGTATCGTTCGAGCGCATGATCGTGTCTGCTGGAGGATGAAAACTTCGGTTTTCTCTAGTTCTCGCGGTGCAAATGGAAGTAGTTGATCGGGTACCGGGTTTTAGGAACGCATTTCAGGCGGTGCATACGAAATGCTGGTTTACCGCGCGCCATTTTTTTTTTTTAGAAATAATCTCCGTATAACTGCGTGTACGTTTTTCCTGATTTATACAAATCGTTGATTTTTGGGTTTGAAAATTTTACGAATGTTAATTTCGTGGTTGATTTGATAGGAAATAATTATTTAATTATTTATTGGGAAATTAAATATCGAAAATTCGTGAATGTATAATTGAAGTTCCATTTCTTTAACTATGAACATTATTGCATCGCGAATACACAGACGTGAAAACGATTGAAAATTCAAATAAAATTGATCTATAGATTCTTGGATAGTTCTAATAAAAATTTTTATTCAATCACAACAAACTTACGATAAATCTCGAAGTATTCCAAGTATCAAAATTCGGTAAAGGTCCATCATCATCTAGTTCTCCATCGGTGTTATAATAAAAATCAGAAACATCCACAAAAATTCTTACTCAACTGCAACAAATTTTAAAACATAACTATTTGTCCAAAAGAAGGAAAGAAAAAAGAAAGGAACTATAAAAAATATACTTATCTATAAATCTCGAAATACCGGTGCAAGTATTAAAATTCCAAGAGAGGCCATCATCATCACCGTGAACGGTGGATAAAAATCACCCTGTAACCTTTTCCACCGATCAGAACCGTGGGCTTGAGTTGCAACCAGCTCTAGCAAACTCCACTTGTCCGGAGGACGGTTAGCAGCATCCAGAGACCAAACGTGGAGGACAATTCCCGGAGGATGGAAGAGGTCCCGAGACTTCAGACAGTCGAGTTGGCGCGCCATCGAGCAGTAGGATTGAAACGAAACTGTTAAAAGCGTTTCATTAGCCGGGCGTGCTCGACGGGGTCATTGTTCGAGGGATGACCAGCAGCGGAAGACGCGAAAGGAGAAACTACTACGGGATCAATATTGGCCGGGGCCGGTATTTGTTTGGGACGAAGCGGATTGCACGCGGACGACACCGGTTGGACGCGATCGATTCGAGATGGAACTGTTTCATTAAATCGAAAAACGTCTTCGTTCCGTCGTGAAAGGGCTCGAACGAGATCGGGAGAAGGTTGGATGTTGGGATTTCTTGGGGTACAGGTGTGCCGAACGAGCTGGTTCTCTTCTTCTTTCCATTTCCTTTTTGTTAAGGAAGGCAGCTTGTTTCTGGAATAGATCAGGGTTCGCGTGGGGGAAAGGGTGTCTTGATTGCGAATATTTTCTCCTTCTGTGTGAGAGTCGCAAGAGGCTTTTTGAATCGATTAGGGTCCTTGCTGTGGGGGATAGGGGGTTTATAACCAATATCTTTTTCTTTTCTTTTTCTATGGGGTAAGAGAAGATTTGTTTATGCGTCATTTGGAGTATGTATAGTGGAAGTTTAGTATAATGTGAACATTTTTTCTTCTTTTCCTAGTAAAGTGGACTTTAGGTTTGAAGCGATTAGGATTCACGCGATGAAAGGGGTAGTTGCCTAGCAAATATTTTTTCCTTCTTTTGGAATAAGAAAAGGTTTGTTTGTGGATCATTTGGAATTTGTATACTGGAAGTTTAGTATAGTTAGTGAATATTTTTTCTTCCTTTTCCTAGTAGAGAGGACTTTAGGTTTGAAGCGATTAGGATCACAGGATGAAAGGGTAGTTTGTTAGCAAATATTTTTTCTTTCTTTTGGAATAAGAAAAAGTTTGTTTCTAGACCATTTGGAGTATGTATAGTGGAAGTTTAGTATAGTTTGTGAATATTTTTTCTTCCTTTTCGTAGTAGAGAGGACTTTAGGTTTGAAGCGATTAGGATCACACGATGAAAAGGGGAGGTTTCCTAGCAAATATTTTTTCCTTCTTTTGGAATAAGAAAAGGTTTGTTTATGAACCATTTAGGACATGTATAGTGGAAATATAGTATAGTTTGAGAATATTCTTTGATAGTTGTTGCTGCCTGATTTTCACAGACACTAATAAGATTCTGTTTTCATACTTTGCCCATGATTCCTGAATTAGTGAGGAGTTATCCTACTCTGGTTTACAAATGGCAATTATCGAAGACCCAATTTCACAAAATAGGGATAATAAGAAATTCAGCAAAACTACAAAAGATAAAATCAAATAACAGATAAATTCACTAATAAATATTAAATAATTATAAAATAAGTAGTCTAACTAAAAATATTCGCGTTGTAATTAACAATACAAAGATAAAATTGATCATTTCCATTCAGCGTTCAATAAGTAATTAATTATCGAAACCCATCTGAAATCGACTCGTCTCGTTTTCGTCTAAATCAATTTTTGTTATAATTAGAGGAAGAATCCGAGAAACATGTCTGCTGGCTGTAAAAACGCGACGATAAATACTTAAAAGCGACGATTTTCCATGTATTAATAATTCGGGGTGGACGTTGTGCCAACAGATTTCGAAATGTTCATGAAAATTTATTGCTATAACGCGGTATAACGGCAGAAAAATGTCGATGAATAATCAGAATTAATGGCGTCTGTAAACTAACCTCACCAGCCTGTTACACCGGGGCTTTTTAGAAACGCGACCTAGCACGTTATGAACGGGCCAGATCCTCTTCGAATCGATGGGAAAGAGAAAAAGAAAAATGGGTATGAAAGTGCAAGAAATTGATGATGGCGGTTCGATAAAGTTTAGGGGATATAGTCCCGTTCGTGTGGAAAATTCAATTTTTGTAGAAAAATTCCTGCTTATTTTCTGCCACGTATACCTTGCTTCGTATTTTATTTTTACGCATGCTTTAATTTTCCTTCGATACTAAAATTTTTCATTCAGGTACCTTCGTTTACGGTAATGGTACCTTCTTACTGGTACCATTTTTCAATATTGGTACTATATTGGTACTGTACTCGAGCGATGAAAGAATGTTTTAAATTATCTGTTAGCCTTCGAAAATTATTATTTCACATGAATTCTAATGGTGCCTTCTTACTGGTACCATTTTTCAATATTGGTACTATATTGGTATTATACCCGAGCGATGAAAGAATGTTTCAAATTATTTGTTAGCCCTTGAAAATGTTCATTTCACATGAATTTTAATTTTGGAGGCATTACTGTAATTTTATTGGATCTTTCAGATTTTAATTTTATAATAATATATTAATAATATATTAATAACATTCAAATATTTCTGCAGAATATAAAAGGTCCATGATATCTATGCAATATTATTTTATTCTACCAATTATTATTAAAAATTTTAATTAATTCGATTTCTATTCTCTCAAAAGCAAACTAAATTCTGGATATATAGGGATAAAATGGGGATTAACTAGATCAAATTTAAAAAACAATATTTTATAATTCATATAATATTCAAACATACGTTATTTCTATCCTTTTTTTATTTATTCCAAACCAACCCCATATTTATCTCGTCACTGGAAACCACTAAATCCTCCCCGAACAAACCATTAACATCGCAGGAAAAAAAACTACAATATTCTCATCGATAAACCCGAATTAACATTAAAATACCATTAAAAAGAACAATTCTCATTTCGAGCACATTCATCGTGGAGCAGATGGTCGTAATAAAAGTGCCAAGTATAAAAGCGTCAAATTTCCTGGCTTTCATCCCCACTGACTAGTACGAAGGGGTGGAAAAAAGCAGGGAAAAAGGAAGAAAGATAAAGAAAAATGTCCACCTGGAAACACGTTTTAATCTTCTGGAACTCCCGTGGAGGATGAATCAAAGGTCGGACACAGCATCGACGTGGCTCCATCTGCCGCGAAAAATAAAGCCTCGAAACCACGGCGTAACCGGGCGAAAGGCGGGATGGGGGGTGGAATTGATAGCGATCTTAATTAAAATTAGGAGGTTCGCCGGAACAGTCGTGTTACGCTTTCGACAATCGTTTCGGCTCGTCGTCCGCGATTTGCATAACAGTAAAGATCCCTGAACTCCCCTTATGCACGGGGACACGTAACACGCGGTCGTTACTTAGGCAATTTCATTAACCGCGAACCTACTTCCGGCGTGCTCTCCCGACCAACGATACACAGCCTGGGAATTGCGTCACGATCACGTAACCGAGCGTGTAGCTTCTTTCCAAACCGGGCCCATCGTTCCCCGACTGCTGGCAGTGCCTGTGTCTCTGCTAGGACGGATAGCAGAGAGATCTCGTGTTCGTGCCTGCTAGCAAGATGTTGGTTGTGTAAGTCGGCAAGATAATCGTGAAGAGCAGGGAACGTAATAACCGTGGGTTCTAGCTGCGTTTTGGGTGCTGCTTGACGAAATGATCCGCGATGATCAGGCGGGAAGTCAGGGTTCGCGTTTGAAGCCTGATGCAATCCACGTCGTTTAGAGTCGTCAATGGTCCAGAGGCTTTTCGAGAATCTCAATTAGACGCGATAGAGTTGCGTAAGGTCTGAGACAGCTGATAGGCCAAGGATTCCTTTCGCTGAATTTAAGATTAGAATCGTAATTTGGTAAAAAGTTGGGATTTATAGGTGAAGGATTTAGCAAAGGAGTCAGCAGAAACACGGTGTCCAGGTGGACATGTGGTCAAATTTGAAACCTGATGCAATCCACGTCCTTTAGAGTCGTTATTGGTCCAGAGGCTTTTCGAGAATCTCAATTAGACGCGATAGAGTTGCGTAAGGTCTGAGACAGCTTATAGGCCAATTCCCTTTCGCTGAATTTAAGATTAGAATCGTAATTTGGTAAAAAGTTGGGATTTATAGGTGAAGGATTTAGCAAAGGAGTCAGCAGAAACACGGTGTCCAGGTGGACGTGTGGTGAAATTTGAAACCTGATGCAATCCACGTCGTTTAGAGACGTCGTTGGTCGGGAGGCTTTTCGAGAATCTCAATTGAACGTGATAGAGTTGCGTAAAGTCCGAAAGAACTGATAGGCCATGGATTCCTTTCGCTGAATTTAAGATTAGAATCGTAATCTGGTAAAAAGTTGGGATTTATTGGGACCGAGCAGAGGTGTAAGCAGAGACGTAGAGAGGTAGCCACGTGGACATATGGCGGAATTTATTTCGAGATCATTCAAATGTATTCTATTCCGACTATCGAGGTGGCGATCAAATTCACGAAGTGATTCCGCGTCACAGGAGCATATTGAGCGTGTATGCCAGCGAGCTGTATATCAGACAGATATATCCAGCCGTTTTTGATTCATCGTGACCGGTGAAGTCACCGGGAAGAAGCATATCTTGGCATGCCATCGCGAATCTCGAACCGATGAGGCCGTTAGACAGTCTATTTCCTTCGTGTCGGTGGTAACGGTGACACCGGGCTTTATTACGATTTCGAGGGGAATGCGAAATCACTTTGACCGGGTGCTGCGACGTTACTCGGGTATTAAAGTACCGGTGGGAACGTAAGGTGGGTTTGAGGAAAGATTGGCAGATCAGAAATGCGTTATTTCGCATTCCGTTTCGCCGTTTAACACGAACGCGCGGACTTTGAGAATTCCTGGCATCCACTCGAGGTTCAGGGACCTTGGGATGAGCGATATCGAAGAAGAAATACTTGGAATTTTGGTCTGGACTATCCTTCTTCTTAAAACTATGCATCAGATCTTGGAGATCGCAAGATTCGATGGTAAGATAGAGATTTGGACATAGAGTTAGTCGCTAGTCTAACAGAGGGACTTTGGATTCCTGACATTTAGTGACTTTCGGAATTTTATAGGAAGATTAGTTGATCGTGCGACTCTCGAGGTCCTCGAGAGCGATGGAGTTTAACGAGGAAGTCGTCCAAGTAGTAGAATTCTTAATGAGCCTTTTAGAGCCCTAGAATCTGGTTTTGGAGGCACCTGGTGTCACTGAACTTGACGAGATCATCCGGTTATAGATCTCGACCTGAATTCCTCGGGGGTGTTGACATCCAACAAGATCGGCTCTTGGAGGACCCATTCTGAAGTCTTCGAGAGTGACGAAGTCTGGCAATAAGAGTTACTAACTCATCCGAGTTACACAACTCAGCCTGTGTTCTTAAGATTCCTAGAATCTGGTCTTGGAGAGATTTAGTGTCATTCTATCCAACAAGATCATAATATAATGTAAGATTAATGCTAGATTAATCCTATGCTGACAGAGATCTGCGCGTTTGATGAACAATGACTTCTTTTTAATAACAAAACAGATTTATTAAGACTAAAATATTACACTAGGTTCCTCTCAACTCTAACTCTCAGACACACGATTCTCTACTTACTACGTCTGGACTACGCGCATTCTGCCTCGCTCACGTCCTTGCACCCTTATTTAAAGTCTAACACTCTCTCTTTTCATACGCTAGCTCT
>NW_016907973.1:487032-537191 GCF_001483705.2 Eufriesea mexicana
CCGAACCCGATACCGCTCTTAATACTGTTTCCTTTGCTAGAGTGCTTCCCAGCTCATAATACCACAGCAATGATCCTGTCTGACGCTTCTCGCATCATTAGTTTGATCCGAACTCATTCTGATACTCATTCTGATTGATACTCATGCCGATGTTGACAAGACATGTCTTGTTTCCCCGGTTGGCAAGTCTCCTTACTAATAGTTTCTCAAATAGATTCGCGTCTGAAACTCCTAGTCCCACATCGACGACCCTAAATTTCCCCTGGATCCGCCTACCAGCATTCACTGGAAGAGCAAGGAGGCTATCTTCGCGTTCCAACTTTCAGAGACCCCGGAGTTTTTATCGCCAAAACAAATCCGAATGATGAAGCACCCTCCAGGAAGAGTTTCGTGTCTCTGGGAATTATTCCGAAAACTCGGCGAAAACAGCCATCTTATCCGTTTACGTCCAGATCGATGCTTCCAGCTGGATGACCGACGATGACTCGGCTAGCCTGGATCGGCTCATAGATCGGCTCTATTTACGAATCGCTATATAAAAGCACTCGTAACTTCGTAGATTCCATGCCGGTGATCTCGCATATCGGTGGCTGCTCTGTACCCAGAGTTTTGCCGGGATTCCCCTACACGTGAAGAATCGCTGATATACCTTCACGTGGCTTGGGAGTCCCAGCTCTCTCGTTTCGTTGCTTTGCCAATCGTTTTTCTCAATTTCATAACCGCGGACTATCTAACTTTACGACTCGGTCGTCGTCCATGTCAGATTCTATCCTACAGGAATTTTTAAGATCATCCATCATTTTTTTTCCCCATGTCAACTTCTGTGGTTATCATCAACTCTATTACCACCGACTCTGCACTATGACTTATTTGTACATAGTGACATTAGGATATGAAACTCCATTTGCATTTCTTAATAATAATATAAATACGTACCTTTCGCTACGGTGGGCATTACTGCGGAGTCCCTCTCGTAGAATGAAGCGCTGTGTCAAAGATGGAAACATTACGTGCGCGCAGTCTTTAGCATCTGAGTCCAAGTCTTTTGAAAAAAGAAGGAAAAGAAAAAGAAAAACTGATTACTGCAATAGCGCTTGCAATTCTTTGCGAAGAGAGCTAAGTGGAATGGGAGCACTTGTCTTAATTTTTGGCTCAATTTTTGTTGTTGGTGACTATAGTTACCCGTTGCGTGTAGGTGGTGTCTCGTGATTGGTGACTATAGTCACCCGTTGCGTATAGATGGCGTCTCGTGATTGCTGACTATAGTCCCCCGTTACGTATAAGTAGCATCTCGTGGCCTCTGACTACAGTCACCCGTTGTGCGTAGGTGGCGTCCCGTGATTGGTGACTATAGTCACCCGTTGCGTATAGGTGGCGTCTCGTGATTGGTGACTATAGTCACCCGTTGCGTATAGGTGGTGTCTCATGACTGGTGACTATAGTCATCCATTACGTATAGGTAGCGTCACGTGATCGGTGACTATAGTCACCCGTAGTAGCGAAAGAGTTAATATTCAGTGCAATTTGTTATAGGAAGTGCTCGTCACTCGAGTAGCAGGAATTAGTATGACAGTTGATAGAATCTCACTATAGTGATTCGATTGAATAATTTTCCATTCTTCCAGGATTTCGAAATATGATTGAAAATAAAAAATAAAAGATTGGTTTATACTGTTCGGTAAAGATAAAACGCAGGAGTTGAGAGTTAGATAACCTGGTAGGCGAGCTACGTCATAATCAAGGCCAAAGGATCGACCGCTGGAGAACTCGAGGAATGCTCGCACGTCTTTTCAGCTGCGAACAGAATGCAAAGTATACAGCTGAGGATTCAATGAGCGCGTAAACCGTGGAATACCGATAAAGTCGGGACGGTCGTGCAGCTATTCTTGGCGATCGGGATGGGGCGTCTGCCAGAGAAACTGATGATCTCCGACTCACAGGGTAATAAAGATGGCGGCGCGTCTGAAATTCGCGCGCATTCAAATTGCACGCGTTCCGCGGGGACGAAATATTAAATTCTGATAATCCTCCGATGATCAGGGGTTCAATGTCTCTTAATTCCATTTCTTCCACCGTTATAAAATCCTATCCTCTTCTCTTTTCCCTTCCTTAGACTTTCAACCGTAAGGGAGGGGTTAAAAGAGCGATAAGATTGCTCTTTTTAATTTTTCAATTTTTAATTTTCAATTATCTTATTTTCAATCGCGTTATTTTTTCCATAGATTTCTTAATTTATATTTCTTCCATTACTTTTTCACGTATTACTTCGATAAAATGTAATGGCTATTTTTATTTCTACGATTTGTCATAGTTTCGGCCAAAATTTGGTTATGTTCGTTACTTATGTTCCTTGATGGAAGCCATGCTAGATATGCAAGAGGGGTTAAGTGCATGTTCACCTCGTCCTTAATATCTCTTATGGCACCATTTACTGCAAAGCTGGTTCCTATTTATCGATCAACCTAATAATTCATGTATAATTTACGTAATATCGAGTTGACCAAAAACCAATATCGATTTCTTATACGTAAAATGATAATTATAGCGTTTAAAACGAAACAAAAAATTTGGTCGATCCGTGATAAATAATTCCAATTAGAAACAAATTATTTTATACATTTTTCGAGCATCATTTATACTAAACGATACTCGTACATATTACATTTATATCACAATTATAGACAAATGAGATTCACTCATTGGATCTCACAATTTCACGATTATATTTTTGTACCTCGGTGCATTTTAAGGGTAGCATTTCCAAGGGTGCGTGATTGCATTTATAGGATGATCTTTTTCATTCGATCGTAATTTTTCGGAGACGTCGCGAACGTTTAAACATTCGGTGTGCAGGTGAGAACGTTAAGACAGAGGGGAAGCATTGTCTGGACAGCTGTATTCAGCGTGGGCCGTTGGAAATAAAGATTCCCCGTCTGTTTCTCAATCTTTTACCGCGACCCTGTACGTGATCCGTTTACCTTGGCGGAATCGGTAAAAAGTAATAGCAGTTTTACGACCGGTGCATTCCGGACTCGTCGTGTTGCCCGCTTAGATCGATACTGCGAATTCTTTTCCCCTTTTCCGTGCGTATCTTCGTAAATGAGAATTGAGTTTGCTTCTTCCCCGCATTCTGACGGCCGATATACCTTCTTAATGCCCCTATAGACCATAGGGGACGCGATCGTTGGAAACACTGTATCACGAAGATCGGTTTAAAGTGTAGATATGATCGTTCGACGATTCCAAATGACCGATTTTAACGAGTAAACTGCTGTACAATGGCGTTTTGGGTTTGCGTGGATTTATTTTGGATATATGTCTCACAGTGACTACAAAAATAATTAAAATTCTGGGTATAAAGATGGAGTCACGAGTCCAGTTAAGGATTTTTATATCAATTTTAATTTTTAAATTTAATTTATTTATTTTAAGTCTGCGAATAATTTTCATGCTCTGTGAGAATGGATAATTTAGGTTCTTATTTTGGTATTGGAAGCATTTTTGATTTTTTAATACTCAGGAATTTTGGGAATACCTAGATCGATACCTAACTCATTAATTTTAATTTTTATTTTTTGAATAATTTCCTAGCTATATTTTAGCAACTAACAATCGGGATTTTTCCTTACTATTTGAAGTATTCTAGATATATAATATTTAGGAATTTTGGTAATTTTAATTTTTTTAATTTTTTGAATAATTTTCTAGCTATATTTTAGGAATTAATAATTGGTTTTTTCTTTAGTATTGGAAGTAGGAATTTAAAATTTTTGTAGGAATTTAAAGACCGAATTATTTTTCAAAAATTTGTTAAAAATCTCCGAATCTTTCATTATCGATTTAATGAATGAATAAAGAAGTTGTTATATTAAGATATTTTGAAAAATACAAATATGCATCATTTTTTGTATAAATTCAGTGAACGAAGCACCAGTGTTAGTACAGGATAAAGAAAATTTTATATAAAATTGGTATCGTGTTAACACGATCATGCTCGTTAAGTTTATTCCTCGTGCTATCATTTCTAACATAAATTCGCAATATACTGGAGTATTTACAACAGTTTATAACTCCATACAATACTATATTACAGATACGAGCTTAGATACATTTCACAATTTCATTTCCAATCTTTGCACTTGGAGTCTTCGATTTCGACGAAAGTAATTACACGTTTCCCCGATAATTAGTCGAGATTGCGAGATAACTAGGGTAAGATAGTGGCGGCACGCATGAGATGCATTGGGTCAGATTTCAAGAACAAATGGGACAATTCCCAGGTAGGTCATAGGTTGCCGTATCTACAGGTGCGTCCTTGTTCCCTGTTTCATGCTCGTCTTGGGACGTGTGGCTGCTTACGCGCGTTCAGCATAGCATAGGGTAATTACATCCATGTAATCGCTAAATAAGTTCCTCCAAGACTGTATTTAATTACCTAGTTACCTCAGTTTAATTTCGACACCAATTATATCGATAACCAACAATCATGGCAAAATTCTTATTCAAAAATTAGTCGAATGATCCAGTCAGGGAAGGATCCTATGATCGAGAACAGGTCTCGAAGCCTGAAAAGATTTTCGTGAAATTTCTTTTCGAAATTAATTCATATTTCTTTCTTCTAATTATAGTATGAAAGAAGAAAATGATTAAAATTCAGTGAAATTTATAATTGTTATCTACGATTAATACTAGATTAATGCTAGAATGCTAGATAGAGATCTGCGTGTCTAATAAACGACTCCTTTTTAACCCTTTTACTACGACGTGTCAAAGATGGAAGTATTACGATCATGGAGTCTTTAGCATTCTTTGCGTCTTCTGACGCAAATTTTTTGAAGAAAAAGAGGAAAGGAAAAACTGACGATCACAGTAGAGCTTGCAATTCTTTACGAAGAGAGTTAAGAGGAATGATAGCACTTGCCTTAATATTTTACCCAATTTTTCTGGTCAGTGACTATAGTCACCCACCCTGTGTAGATGGCATCTCGTAGTCGGTGACTATAGTCACCCGTAGTAGCGAAAGGGACAATATTGATGCTCAGGGTCGACTTTTAGAAGTCCTAAACAGAGGCTCATGCCTCTATAAGGCTAGCAAAAATTTTAAAGATTTGCTTAAGCTGAAATGTTATACTAGGTTTCTCTGAACTCTAACTCTCAAACACACGGTTCTCTACTCACTACGTCTCGACTAGTATTACTACAGTAGCGTATTCTGACTTGCCCGCGCCATTGCACCCTTATTTAAACGCGACCTCGCTCTTGGTGGGCCAGGTGCTTCAGACATTTGGACACATTCCTAGGCTTTCGTTCATTGCTTGCACTCGACCCGGTTATAAATATCTCATCCATACAATTCTTGCACGTGGTCATCCGTCCGTTCACATGCACTCTAGATGATACCTTAAACGTCTAAACCGGATCCGATATCGCTCTTAATACTGTTTCCTTTGCTAGAGTCCTTCTTAGCTCACAATACCATAGTTATTTACACCTTGTTAGCGTTAACACCTTGTCCTATAGTAATTCGAACTTTTCAACTTAGCAAATACCATAAATTCGTTGTACGCTGCAATCTTGATCCAAATTTCCGTCAAATTTCGAGTCAATGAGACGTAGATCCTAGCTCCTTTTAATTTTCCTCATTGAGTACGTCGAAAATTCGCGTTGTTTCCACGAGTATCAGGTCACGGGGTACAGGGGTGGTTAATTTCTTCCGTGGACCACTGTGTACACTGCGCAAAAGGAGATCAGCCTATCAAGAGGCGACTGAAATACGGCGTGACCGCGACAATGCTCATGGCAATCGGCACAGCAAGGCATGCAAGCCATTCAACGACCAGAACTAATAACACAACTCGCGAATCCACTGGACACGGGACCCACCCCTTCGGGGAATTTCCTTGTGCAAGCAGTCGGGGAGCACCCATAATTCACGTCGTCAGGGATCGGGCCCAGGTCGAATCTCACCGGGCAAATAATATCTTCCGGTGCTAGCTCCGAGCCAACCACGCAAGTCTCGGCGAATATCGAATGGAAGAAAATGGGGATGAAATTCTGCAGCGGCTACGAGAGGACGTAATCGAATCCCGAAGAAATCTTCAGCGTACCGTCTCTTGATTGCTCGTGTTCGAGGATTGAACACCTCCACGCTGGCATATAGGACTCTCGTGCTTTGCTACCAATCCCAATTTATTATTTAACTCGAATTATTTGATCGGTGCTCACAGTTTTGTGTTTAAAGTCGCTTTGTCAGGCATTTGTAATATATTGGAGAAATTAAGCTTTAAGGGAATGAAGAAAATTTATAGTTTATAAAAATGGATGCAGGTTTGAATAATCATGGTGGAAGCGTTATTCAACTCACCTTTGTGGTTTTAGTCAAATTACTTTAATTTATTAAATGATTATGTTGAAGATAATAGTGGTAATTTTGTGGTCTAGAGATGAAGTATTTCTGAATGTTCATTCAAAGCTGGGTAAAAGTAAAAGTTAGTAGTAAAATTCTACCAATTGTTGTAGGTAAAAGTAGATATACTATTTTAGTTATTATAATCATTAATATTAAGTTTCGCTTCGTCCAAGTTTATTTGTTTGCTTTTTTCTGTGGATTTTGTATAATTATTTCATGTAAATATGTATAGGGTATTCCAAAATTTACGTATGATTTTCATTTTGCACCATTTGTGTAGTAAACTGTTACCAACGAAAAAAAAAAGAAATACTAAGATAGTAAGTATATTGATATATACTTTATGAATTAATACAAAAATTTACAATTTTTAATCAAAAACCTGTTTTCTATCAAAATTACTTGCGTGGATTTTGAAGCACCCATTATATAGTAATAAAAAGTGTCGTCCTTCCTTCAATTTCGAGCACAGTCAACTAAATATCAACATATTAGATGTACCAATTGGGTAGATGGCGCGACTGACTTATTCCTTTGGTCTCCATGCTGGGAGAGCCATCGCTGCTATACATATTGCAAACTTTCTTATAGATATTCGCTAATATTATTCAGGTTCCTTCACGTGCACTTCATATTTCACTCTTTGCTTGTACAAGTCTGCTTCACAGTGCATCCATATTGCTTACTACAATGTAACTAAATTAGGGATTTCTTAGTTACCACTAATAGCTTTTTAAAATTCCAAGTTTATGGAAGAAATAACAGGGAAAATAATGTTTCCAGTGGGACACATCTCTTCTTTCCAATACAATTCTTCTCCTAACGTCGAATCGTCTCTGACCAAAGTTAGATCTGTTAGGTGACGAGTTCACTTAGAGACCCAGGGTGCAGTCCGTTTCTTCTCCCTTCCTCCTTTTCCTTTCCATCTTTCCGTGTTCACCGCAACTTTTACTTCAATAGGGTCTGGCAATCCCAGTCACAGAACATTCGCTATTAGGGCCTAGAAATTGGAGCTGATGGATGAGGCGAGAACTCGCCAGGAGTACGTGGAATCTGAGACCCTCTCTGCTGGGAAACGTGAAAGACGCAGCCATAAAATCCGTGCATTAATATTTCTTTCTACTCTTCTCGCATCGTGTAATACTCTTAAAAGCTTCGCAACTTCAGCAGTCGTTTAACCCATTGCAATTATCAGAGATAAAGCCCTCATCGGGGAAACGAGAGCGCGAAGCACTCTTGCTTTGATTGCTTATGCATGATTTGAATTGAAATGAAAACGTGACTTCATGTGACATTTTTATAGATCATGTATATGCAAGTATAATATATATTATGTTCAATAATAATATAAAATTGAATTTCCTGTAATTGGGAACTCTTGATAATAGATATTCTGCAGTTTCTACGATCACTTTGGTCAGTTTTCGTATGTATCACAGATCGACCCAAATTTTCGAAAATATGAATTTTTTATTAACGTTTTTTGATTCCTTTTACGAGATTTACAGTAGATTCTGTGGATTATCGAAGTTGTAAATTATTGCGTCTGTTTGTAGCTCTAATCGATGTCAAAGTGCCGTACAAGATTAACAAGTTTGTCTACATTATAGAGCTTGTAGATATTTAATGCTAAGTTCTAAAATCTAACATGATTGATCAGCTTTCAGTTTTAACTTGGTTTATTAATTATCACTACCACTAGTTTCTGTTTAATATTTCAAATACTCAAAGCCATTTTAGCTTGTGGTCAACGATACTCAGCAGTCATCGACTCTTTAGTCCTCCATCTCTTCAAAATATCTCAGTTTATTATTCTAAAAATTGGAATACTTGATTGAAACCGACTATACACATTGCTGTACCAAGTTCTTCTACAATTTCATCATCTACATTCACAAATTTCCTCTTTAGTTGTTCATAAGTCATCGTGCACTACACCTAGCAGTTACACCAACTCTCTAGCCCTTCATTTCTCCAAAATTTCTCAATTTTCCATTCTAAAAATAGGGATATTTGATCGAAACCAACTACAAACAACATTCTATGAAGTTTTTCTATAATTTCATCATCTACTTTCACAAATTTCCTCTTTAGTTGTTCATAAGTCATCGTGCACTACACCTAGCAGTGACACCAACTCTCTAGCCCTTCATTTCTCCAAAATTTCTCAATTTTCCATTCTAAAAATAGGGATACTTGATCGAAACCAACTACAAACACTATTCTATCAAGTTCTTCTACAATTCCATCATCTGCTTTCACCAATTTCCTCTCCAGCTTCTTGCAAGTCATTGTGCACTACACCCAGCAGTGACACTTCCTCCCTAGCCTTTCATCTTCCCCAAATATCTCTATTTCCCATTCGAAAAATTGGAATACTCGATTCAAACTAACTACAAACACTACACTACCAAGTTCTTCTACAATTCCATCATCTACTTTCACCAATTTCCTCTCCAGCTTGTCGCAAGTCATTGTGCACTACACCCAGCAGTAACACCTCCTCATCTTTCCCAAATATCTCTATTTCCCATTCGAAAAATTGGAATACTCGATTCAAACCAACTGCAAACACTACTCCACCAAGTTACCCTGAAATAAAATTCCATCATCTATTTCCACCAATCTGCATGCACGAAAGAATCCTACAAAGCACCCAAAGCAGCAAGGTTCCATAAAGAACCAAAGAGTCAAACCACCCCATCTGGCTTCCAATCTTCTTCTCACATCCTTTACTCCATCCCTTATAAATCCTGCGCGAAACCTAGAACGAGAACAGGTCCGCAATCGATTCGCCCTTTCAGTCTCCAGCCGAAACACCGGAAACGCGAGTCAGACGACGCTTTTGTCGCCGTCATCCGGCCAGAAAGCTAATTACCATCTTCGCGACGTGTCTGCCTTCCACGGAGTCGAACCACAGAGCCCGGAGACGTCTCGTCGGGGCAAGGCCATCGGAAATTACGAGAGGCAAAGTAGTGTACCGAGTGGTACATAAGGGGTGGATAGCAGCAGCCGAGGAATCCGTGCTGACATCGGGCTATATCTGAACGTCGGAGGCTCAATTTCAATTTTCCACCCTTCGAATGCAGACTGCAGGGTGCAGCTTACACACAGACGGATCATTGCTTACACGCACACCAACACACGCGTGTGTTTGTACGCGATCGACAGTCAGACGCGTTGGAATGTGCCTGGGACAATATTCGAGAAGGTTCTTCCTTAATGGCTAATAAACCAACCCCCGATAAATTCGCTCGCCTATCCGCCTATTCTAATATTCTCTCCTCTCTCTCTCCCCCTCTCACCATTTGACTCCCACGCAGCGTTTCCAGCTGGAAAACGATCTTTTTTCTTCCGCTGAATATTCACTTCGTTTGGTCTAGCAGCCAATTTTCTTTTATTCGATCGGCCTGGATCGTTCTTCCGGCTCTTCCGTTGTTTTCCTCTAGGAACCACCCTCTCTGGTCTTCGCCGAGTGCAACGGCGTTCTTGCTAGTCTCTCCTCGATGGCCTTCTCGAGTCTCTGGTCTCCTCATTCTACGTGTCTCGGCCATCCGGCTGATCTTAATTAATTTTCCCCTGATTTATCCTGACCGGAGACCAGTCAGGTCAGTCGAGGTCGATGGTTTTTACTCGAGGTCGATGGTATTTTTACTCGAGGGTTGTGTCCGGGATTATCCCCATAAAATTTTTGTCATCCGTTTCCTCTTCGATTTCGATATTTTGTTTCGTGGCTTTTTCTCCATTTCTTACTTTTTATTCTCCGTTATTTATTTCCGTTCCGAGAAACGGACTTAACAGAGCCGCCATGTTGATTCAGACGCCACTCGCTGCGACTCGGGCAATCTATCGGGAGATTATCAAATGAGACGAACTTGGAGAAAATAAATTTCGCTTCGTTGTTGAGCGTCGCGACGCTGCATATATTTCACGTTACAAAACTCTGGCCTCGTGATATAACGGTTCGGCAGGCCGATTTATGTTGTGTATCGAATCTTAGCGACACGAATTATCGAATATCTATAGAGCCGTGGATTAACACGGTGCAAAAAGAACGGCTGGCAAAATACGGGAAATAAAATTGACAGGGATAGAACGAACCCGGGGGAAAAAGGACGGGGAAGGAAATCGATGGCTCATCGTATTCATGCGAATTCCTGTAACCGTTTTTCCCTTTTTCTTTCCTTTTCCTTCTTTCCGTTTGTTCGCTTCCTTTTTTCGCCACCGAATCTGCCTCGGCTGCCTTGCAGGCCAATTCGCTTTTCCTACCGTTTGTTCGGCGAAACAACGCGGAAAAGGGGATGACAAAGACAGGAAGTGGGGATCGAAGGGATGGAAAAAGGAGGAAAAGCCAGGTGACTGAAACACCGGTATCGGGCAGTGGCGATTTTTTTCTTTTATTACCGGGAATGATACACGTCCGGGCATCTCTGTTATCTGTTGACCGAGTCTCTGCAATTCATCCTGAGATTTTGATTAATCTTCTGCGAAACGGTGGCGCGCGGAAAAAATTATTTTGCTAACCGGGGATTAAAATTTACGCTGTTCGTCCGTTGTCGAGATCCTTCGCGGGATACGCGTGATTAAAAAGTTATTTATGACGGGACGCAGCTTATCATAATTAGTCGGGCTCGTATTAGCGAACGCGATATATGGCAGCTAGATCGGCGAGAGAATTATACGCATAAGAATGAAATATTGTGTCATTGTGACAGGGATTGATCGATAATTTTCTACCCTGTTTTTAATACTTTTTCGACGATTTTCTCGCGAGCAGTTACTGTGGTAATGGTTACATAGATTTTTAAATATATACAGGGTGTCCCAAAAAAAAAATGTATACACAATTTAACCCTTTGCAGGAGTAACAGTAATTCGAAGACTTTCTGTCATAAGGTCGACGATATTTTTAAAACAGTAAATAAGAAATCGTATGCAATTTAATTTAATAACAATCGTATTAAATTCCACGCATCGTTGGGTAATTATAAATTTGATATATTAATTAACATCCATCTTTAAAATCTGGTTAAATGGCGACTGAGAGGTGCCTCTCGAGTGCAAAGGGTTAATAGCTTATTCTTTCCAATTTATTTTTTATTTTCTAGCTACGACCCATTTAAAATAATGGCTGATTTTAGACTAGACTTTGAAAAACGTAAATATATTTTAAAGAGCTACTATAAGTGTGAAAACATACTGGAAGTAATCCATATAAATATATACTGTTTTTATAATCACGAAAAATGTGTATACATTTTTTTGGGTCACCCTGTATGTGTTGATGCAATAAAGGAGCGATGTATGTAAGAAAGGAGTGAGTGGAACAAGTATGCATGGGATGGTAATATCTAATGGATTCAGGTTATTGATATTAATGTAATGTATGAAAGGAGAAAAAAATGAGAGTGATTTGGCATAAGTCAGTTACAATTGAGCTTTAACCCTTTGCACTCGAGAGGCACCCTTCAGTCACCATTCGATAAAATTTCGGAGATCGATATTAATTAACATGTCAAATTTAAGATAATGTAATGGTGTGCGAAATATCGAAATCAAATAATTCTATGTATTAATTATACGGTTTCTTATTCAATGTTCAAAAAAATATCGTCAGCTTTATAGCAGAAAATCTTTGAACTCCTACTCTTCTTTAACCAAAAATCGTCGATTGCAAAGGGTTAATAGTGAGAAGAGGTGTGAGCATGTGATTGTGATAAATTAATTATATTTAAACTTGATATTCTTGTTTGATAATCTTTGTAATTAAATGAAGAATTGTTCTTATTGTTATTAATATTTCATCCACCACTAACAGTTACTAGACAAGATAATATTTCTGAAATTAGTATCATTTTATTTCTGATATTTCTCACAGAATAGTTTCCAATACTAGATACTACCAATAAATATATTGTTCATCCTGGAGTTTTATACATTCATGGTTGTACAGATGGGAACTATAGTTCGAGCTATATAAATAATCCTGCACAGAGCCGAAATCTATAAATTACGAATAAATTCACGATTATAAATTCCATTCGTGAAATATCGGCATATATAAATAATAAATTGACATTAAAAAAGTGCCGTCCCATAAATTTCATTTCCAATCTTCCCTTCAAATAAAAATCAGCCATACCAAAAATTCGAATTTCTGGGGAAAATTTCTGCAAAAAAGAACTCACACGTGAAAAATAAAAATTCATCACCATCGAGCCAATAATCGAGCCTATATAGGGTATTCAAAACACCCCATAAACACTGGAACATCCAGACACGAGGGGTTCGACGAGAAAGCAAGGCAGATCCGCAATAAACGAACGTCGAGCGATCGGAATAAATTTATAATAAAAATCCACGCGCGCCATCTATTGGTCGTGTGAAGTGACCGGAAGTGGAGGAACGGTGGCGCGAGTTGGTAGACGCTACAAACTTGTTCTCCCTATGAAACGGTATTTCAATTCTGCACATTCGAGCTGAATTTCCCCGAAGGCTGGCTGGCAGCTGGTCCGCCTAAGAAAATGAAGCGAGTCGAACCAATTGTCGTCCGTCTTCCGCCGAAAACCCGTGAAAACTTTGCAATTCAATATGGCCATTCGACTTTCCTCGCCCGAACGGACGCACGACCGTGACGAATGTATCCCGCCGTCTCTTCTTCGGCAAAATCCGCGTAATTTCCCGGCGAATAATATCGGGAATGTATAGGCGGGTCGAAAACTTCGCCGCCGCGCCGCTTGAAATACTGGGTTAGGGTTGTAAATCCTAGCCGGACCCCCGGCTGAAAGAACTTCTCGCGAACTTGAGAATGGGCCGAAGGTTAATACGATGCTTTTCCCTGGATGGAACCGGGTGAGGTTTTCCTACGAATTTAGTCCTCCTACCAGAAATGCGTGTTTCCGTCGAAGTCGTAACTGTTATAATTAAAATGAAGGAGAGTTATGTTTGTAGTAACTTCGAGTCAAAGTGATGACTAGTTTGTTTTAATTTACATAAGAGTGCATGTGTAGCTTTCAGCTTGGAATCATTTTCCAAAGATTTTCCTTTGGGAAACGATACCAATTACCACTCACCACCTGGAGGTGGGTATTTAATTAAAACCTGAAAGAAGAAAAATAATCAAAACCTTGGAAAAGAAAAGTAATTAAAAACCTGGGAGAAGAAAAATAATTAGAACCTGTAAGGAGAAAAATAATTGAAACCCGTAGGAAGAGAATTAATTCAAACCTGAAAGAAGGAAAATAATTGAAACCTGGGAACAAAGAAATAATTAATAACCTGGAAGAAGAAAATTTATTAAAACCTGGAAGAAGGAAAATAATTAAAACCTGGAATAAGAGAAATAACTAAAATTTGGAAGAAGAAACATAATTAAAATCTGAAAAAAAATTCTTAAATTATTTAAGGGTGTGGAGAGTGGTTATTGGCTAACCAGTGATCTAGCTAACGATGAGATATAAAGAAACATTCGAATATTATTCGAAATATTCCAATTCTCAAATAAGAATAAATAGAAACGAAAGAATAGAATCTGAAAAATAAAAAATAATTAAAACCTAAAAAAAAAGACCTGGAAAAAAAATTATTTAATTATTGAAGGGTGTAGAGTATGCGTGGGGTGGACAGTGATTATTATCTAGTTAATGAGCCCCCACTCCTCCTCCCACTTCCCTCCTCTCTCCACCCTCCGCCCTCTACCTCCAGGGCCCAAAGAAATTTTGATGTGACTCTTCTGAAGTTAGATTGAAAAATGACTCGAGCCTCGGCGCGGCGCCCCTTATATAGCCGACGATCTGCCGAAAATTGGCGAAAATTTACGAACTTCACCGATTTCGTTAATAATTAGTTTTCCGCTGTAATAGCCAATAAATTATTAATTTTTTCACTTTTATTATAAATTTACGTTGCACACAATTTGTTATTAACAAAACCTAGAATAATTTATAAACATTTTATAAATTATTGCTACATTTTAACATAAATACGCTACGAGGTCAATTAATAGCCAATAATTTATTAATTTTTTCACTTCTATTATAAATTTACATTGTCAACAATTTGTTATTAACAGTATTAAAATTAACAATATTTGTTATTAACTATATTTAATGCAGGTCAACAGACACTTAAAGATATCCTTACTCCTACTATATTGCAATAATTATATTTTATTTTAAATGATTTCAACCACGAATAATCGTTATAATTGGAAATGGACTGAAATCTAATTGCAAACCGCAGTATCTTCAATGTATTGTTGGCATGTATAGATGGAGCAGCTTCAAAACCAAACTTTGTCTGTATCTGTGAGTACGCAAATGCATCGACAGATTTGTGTTAGGCTAGATTTGGCTTAATAGGATCCCTGTTATTTCACTTTTCGTTCTTTGAAAGGTATCATTTGTTTCATTACTTAATTAACTTGCTAATTATTATTAAATTGATGTTAATTATCGAATGGGTATTAATTACACATTTTATGTAACTCCCTCGTGCTACGTGGATCCTGTTTTGCTTTGAAAACTGATGAATTCGGAAGGGATCTTCTTCACGTTTCCAATTTGGTAATTTATTACATCAATTTCCTAGTTGCTACAGTATTCCATTTAAATCCAAAAATCACCGTCAACTTCAAACTGTGATTTATATCATACTCTACACATTTTTCCAATATCTCATTCAAAAGAGAGAGTCAGAGTTTGGTCATTTATTCGTGACCCTTCTGTCTTATTTTTCAAGTTTACGCTACCACTGTTTTGGAGGTTAGGCGTTATTTTATCGCCTGCGACATCGATTGACCCTTTCCGACAAAGGTGCAGAATTTTTCGGTACGTTTCCTCCCGATGGTCAAAGATGAGTCGTAAACTCAGCGTTTTCGAGGGGCTAGTTGAGATCGGTTCGTAACGGAGTACGAGTGGTCGAGGGGTCAGACCAAGAGAAAATTTGGCGACCTGGCCAAAAAACATTTCGATGACCTCACGTCCGACGAGGTATCGCCTTATCCACTCCAAGAAGAAGGGTGCGAAAGGGTGAAAGGGTCGCTGCTATATCGCTGAAGCACGTTGCTGAGAGAACTAACATTTTCGAGTGTGAACCAATTGACGTCTACCTGGGTATTCGAGGGTCCTATTTAGACTGCAGATGCAGTCGCCAAAAATTATTTGCAGTTTTGCATTGACGTGTATAGTTGGATCAAATGGTGAAACGTGGTAAAATAAATAAATAGTAAAACAGAAGAGACTGTTAACCAAGTCCTAATTTTAAATTATTGTTAAATTATTAACAATATGATCACTAATATATAAAGTACACTCAGATAATAATAATTATAATTGTATAATGAAAACTAAATAGGTTTAGGTTGAAAAATAAATAGGTGTATAATGAAAAATAAATAAATAGGTTAAATTTAAGTTTCTACTTAACCAGAAGTCAACAAAGAAACATAGTCATTTAGACTACTTAGATAGTTTCAGTATGAAAAATTTGCTACCAATTTTTCCGTCACTGAATTTTATTTTATAATTTGGTCGTTGAAAAGGACATTCATTTTTCGTACACTATTGTCAGGAATACCCAGTAATGGAAGAACAGTGATATTTCAAATGGACATCTCCTGTACAGAGCTGAGAAGTTTGCATTCAGGACAGCAGTGACACTGGATGGGTTTCCCAGAAGCGCCACCTATTCTCACCTTTGACGATATCAGAGTTGATCACTCGATATCGCTCTATCCTATTCAGTTTCGACGTGTTCTCTCTCTTTGTCATGTATCGAATTAACAGATGTGATCCTGTCGCCAATAGGGAAATTACACGTGATCACTTTGAGGAAGAGTAGCACGGCAGCCGGTCGTTTTAGTTAATTAGATTCCTTCTCAGTTCAGGCTTCTGAGCTCTGCTTGCTGTCATTCATCGACACTTCTATTTGTCTCTTCGAAATACCTTCTTCTTTCTGAACTCGAAAGATTTGTACTTGTTTCTGTAATACTTTTGCGTTTGATTCATTTTATAACTTCCAGTTCAACACTGTGCACAGCTCAGAAGTTTGCAGTTAGGTAGAACAGAGATGAGGAAGACATTCTGCTTGCTCTGTTTGAGTCTGCCTTTGATGAGCTTCAATTCTACGTTTCTGACATAGTAGTAGGGTAAGTTAGACTAATTCTGTTTTTATCTTGCGTCGATTAGTTAATTCTAGCTATTGTACTGTGTCTGTGCACTGATCTTTGTTACGCAATCCTGTTGTGACATAATCCTATTTTTAATGTGGTACACAAAACTGACTTTAGAGGAGGTGGACCTGTTACGCTATAGCTCAGAGGCGAATTATTCAGAGATCAGCAAAGCAATTCTTCAAACTACTTACCCATGATCCACCAAAAACGCAGTTCATTAAGCTCAAATGTAAAAGCTAACCGCAATCTCGAATTTTCAATCTTAACCCACTAGCAAACAAAGAGCATCACTGCTACACTTAATCAAACTTGCTCTCCTTCCTCATCTTAACACCAGAACTCAGCCTAATATATTACTACGAATGTCCATTCAGACTCAAACTCCAACCTACCAGACTGCATCAAACGATAAATCCAAACCTAAACCACTTAAACCATACACTCAAAACCGATTTACCTAACCACTCCATAGATCCAACCACGCGCTGTTCTACTTTACCCGTCGAATTCCAACCGATCACACGGTCCCCATTTGAATCACGCAGTCCTCTGATCTCAGGGACCCTCTAATCTCTCGGATTACCTACGTCCAATTTCGCGTGTCCAAAGTCATCCATCATCCCAAGCCTCGCGATCTCTCACGAGGCACAGCGCTAAATCCTCGAAGACTCGATGGTCGCCAGCAACAGTTATCCTCCGCGGTGACTTCCAGGTCGGCGGGATCGCTGCCAGCTAGCGGAACTTGTCGAACGAGCATCGTTCTGCGGGAAGAATTGCAAATTCCAGGAAGGACGCGTGTCCTGTGACAATCGCGGCGCTGATGTTTGCCGCGGTTGCGCGCCGGTTGCACGCCGAAGATGAGTTTGCTCGTGCGGTTAAGTTGCCACGCTCGGGAGGACGGGCTTCCGTTTACCGTGGATAGAGACGTTGGTGAACGCACTCCTTGATTAATATGGTGGTTTGTCTTTTGAAGTTCGCCCGTGCAGCCCCGTGGAACCGGCGGCGCGAAGGTTTTGATTAGGAGCGATTGGTACAGAGCGGTTATGGGACTTGGGGAGTTTCTCGCAGATGTTCCTGGGCTCTAGTTGGCTGTTGCGTTCTTGGAGATCGCCAAGGTTTCGACAGGTGTTCAAGCTCCTTTTTGTGATAGAAATATGAAAATTCGAAAGCTTTTCTGTTTCAAGGTGGATAAAATCTTTTCTTAAGATGTGGAAAGAAATGGCGGTTTTCTGAAATAACAATTTTAACGATTTTTTAATTTGAGAAGCGTTAAAAATATTTTTCAATGGTGATCAAAATGGTGGATTAATCATTTTTTAAATTGTTGGAAGGTATAGGAAGATAGAAGATTATTATAAAGATTAATTCAAGATGATACTGAAGGGGTAAAAATATTTTTCAATGGTGATAAAAATGGTGGATTAATAATTTTTAAAATTGTTGAAAGGTATGGGAAGATGGCTAGAATTATTATAAATATATGTAAGCTTTTATTTCAAAATGTAATTTAGTATTTTCTTTTGTATACAACGTGACGTTTATGCTAGTTGGATGTCGATTGACTATCTATGGTGTTTGTTCCCGATGGGATTGTTCTCTTCTTTCTACAAAATTAATCATTTCGAATATCAGTAGATAATACTTTTGACTAATAATAATAATAATAATAATAATGATGATGATGATAATAATAATAAGTGACAAATAAGAATCGTGTCCCTAATTCAAAAGCTTAATTTTAAAAGCAGTGTATTCCGATTTATGTATTTATATTCGCAGTATATATACTTCACATTTAGGCAGCCCAGAATTTTCTTTAAATTTCGATGGTCTTTTATACAATTCTTTGACACAATTTCGTTTAAGGTTGGCAATTGTATCTATTTTAATCATCAGTGTCACTGATTACGTTTAACCCGAGGGATTCTTCAGATTTCTAGGGCCTGTCAGTTTTGTGGATCACCCACATGCAATTGCAGGTGTCCAGAGTCATTCGTATCGATCCCAAGAGCGTAGGTCTACCTATGGATCGAGTTCCAGCGAATCCACGTCATCCACGTGCGGTCTCATAGGTCTGAGACGATGTGCGTCGGGTTCTAGGTATAGCGTCTACATCGTGCCCCATGAATTTGGTGTCGTCTGTATTACCAGATATCCATGATATTTAAGCACACCTGTATCGAGTTTCGGAATTCGGGAAGGTTGATACCCGGTCTCCTTATCTCCAGAACGTCTGGAGGAAAATTCACCCCTCTTTGATTTTGGGGTTGAATCTAAGAGGGGGTGGAACACTATATTGTATACTACAATTTTCGCATCACTTGCATCAAGAAGTAAATACCCGGCTTATATATATCGATAATCTATAATAAATTATCTATAATCAGTTTCAGATAATCGAAGAAAATTTTCTTCTTTGTATTTTTTAACTCGTGGCATTCCACATTTTTTGGTTAAAAAAGGATAAGAGTTTAAAAATTTTCTACTATATAGCCCACAATATTTTTTTAAGCAGAAAATAGAAAAATCTATAATAATTAACACGTAGAATTATTTGATTTCGATACCTCTCACACTGTTGCATTATCTTAAATTTGACATATTAATTAATATCGATGTTCGAAATTTTATAAAATGGCGACTGAAGGGCCCCCCTCTAGTGCAAAGGGTTAATAGTTTTCGTTTACTGTCTAGGGAATAATTTAGTACCCTGGATTAGGTAGTTCGGTAGATGTTTGGGGAATTTTAGAAAGCTTCCGAATTTCATTTACTGCAACATCTTTCGAAAAGCTTCTATGCGAAGGTAATATATGGCAGATACAGTATAGCTTTTAACAGAATTTACCAGACTATACCGATCACTAGAGACATATCAGAATGCTTAAAGACTGCACACCATGAACTCAAAGAGAATAGACCTGCGAGAGAATTATATGGGACATCAAAGGAAACTGTATCGAACATTTAATACAAACTAAACAAGACTTTAGTAATTTCACGTATGTACTCCACAGCTCATCTAATCTCGGATAAGCTAAGTAATTAGAGGATATGGCGAACGTATAGTTTCTACTATAAGGTATACCAATTCAATCAATCACAGTTATACAGTGACAAGCTTCTAACTTATTCATTGCGTACTCATCCCTTCATATCTGTCAACCAAAATTAGTCCAAATATTGACAATTCATTTTCCAATAAACGATATTTAGAAATTCCATGTTTATTGTCTCGTGTTTTAGGAATTTTAAAATTCCCATACTATTATCAATATAAGTAACAAAAGAATTTGTTTAAATTATTTATCATGACATAGAATTTCCATTGATCCTCTATTATAAATTATTTACGGAATACCCTTCATATCTGTCAACCAAAATTAGTCCAAATATTGACAATTCATTTTCCAATAAACGATATTTAGAAATTCCATGTTTATTGTCTCGTGTTTAAAAAATTTGTTTAAATTACTCACCACCAATCAGCTACCTTTCAAAGTATATCTCTAAATTAAATCACACAAAGTAATAGAAAATTATTCGAAAAAGGTCGAAAAATAACTTCTATCGATAAATTTCATATATTTCACTATACACCTACACACCTATCCCAATAAGTTATAATAGAATAACGAAAAATACATAGAATTTCCATTTTTTCTCTATTATAAATTATTTACGGAATATTATATATAAAATTCCAGTACAAAAGAAAAAATGGCTCCAAAATTCTGATACTATATTAGTATAATTAACAAAAAATTTGTTTAAATTACTCACCATCAGTCAGCTACCTTTCAAAGTATATCTCAAAATTAAACCACACAAAGTAATAGAAAATTATTCGAAAAAGGTCGAAAAATAACTTCTATCGATAAATTTCATATATTTCACTATACACCTACACACCTATCGCAATAAGTTATAATAGAATAACGAAAAATACATAGAATTTCCATTTTTTCTCTATTATAAATTATTTACGGAATATCGTCCATAGAATTCCCATGGAAAAAAAATAAAAAAAATAAAAAACGAGAAAATGGCTCACCTGATCCATTTCGCAGCGGAGCGGAAGTTCCGCGTCGCGATTCGCGCATCCGTTTGCGGATCCCGCGGAGACGGAGACGGCGGTTGATTTAGGGGCGAAATCCCCGATGCGATGGCGGTGCATCGTAAAATCAAAGCGGAGGTTTTCTTTCGCCGTTTCATTTTCCGCGACTCGTTTGCATTTCATTGCAGTTTTATGCAGCAGCGCGCGGATCCCACTTCCGTTTCCCTTCTTTCGTATTGGTCTTCTCCGTCGAGGCGAAATCTGGCCAGGATTTGCCTAAATTCTCTCGTCCAAACGCTTAGCAACCCGATGTTCAACCGTGTTCCCCTTTGTCTTTCACAGCGTTACGGGACATTTTCGTTTTGTTATGGAAAACAGGAGTCTTCGAAGATCCCGGAAAATTCCTCGTTCTTCTAATTTTTGCCGAGAAATTTGCACGCGCGAATATTCGCGGGTCGTTGGAATTATTTTTCTACGAGGAATTCATTATGGTGTTGTTATTCTATTGGAAAAATTGAGGCAAATAATTCTTAAAGAATTTTTAAAGAACGATTTCTGATTTTGTCAATGTGGTACACGATATTTCACTGCGATACAGATTTTCGAGCATTTTCGATTGTAGATATTTTATTTTATTTTATTTGTTAATTTCAATATTAATTTATTTGAAAGATTTGCCATTATACGAAGAATATTATATTTGGGGAAGTATCTCGAGTGTAATGTCAAATATTTTATTTATTAATATTAATATCGTTGTGTTGACACTGTGACACTAAATTCCTAAAGTTTATTGGGAAGAATATCATCTGTCTGACTCCTTCGTGTCCAAAGTTTTACAAATTTTGATTAAAAAATCGGAATTTAACGTTGCTTCGTGATTTTTCTTTCAATGTATGTGTAGTATGTATTTTTTACTATTATATTAGTATGTGCATAGCGTAGTAGTATATGTATGCATTTTTTACTATTATATTTTATTTGCAGGTTATTTGCGTTCTTTGTTACTCTGTTTATTTATTTATCGATGGTGAACTTTGGATACTCGGTTTAAAGGTTCTTCGTTAAAGAATAAATGAAACAGGTAAAATTCTTATTCGGTTTAATTTAAACGAAAATTTAAAACGATACATAAGTTGAGCGGAAAATATGCAAATTTAATTTCTCGCCTGTAGAGTACATGCAGAGGTATCTATTTCTTGGCTCCAGGCAGGAAAGTGACAGAAAAGAATGAAACAGTTTCTGAACAATCTATATACAGTTCGTTTCCTTAAATGGATACGCGTTGGTAACGAGATTCTCATTCCCGTTTTCGATTTAGTAGCGTTTGGTCCTAGGAGAACCGCGAGGCGCGCGTCTCTTTATTACCACTTCCGTTCTGTTCGCACGCCCCTGGCCGTCGCGATGCATTTGCATGGAGACGAGTCGCGTTTGCCTCGTTCTTCCGGTTCGCGGAAGAATTGCCGAAGAGGAACAGCATCGACCGGACGTTGGGTGAATTTTAATCCCTCCGCATTGCTTTCAACATTTTTTGGGGACCCTCGATTAATATTGTAATTTTGTTTCGTGTCCTTTATCGCTTCGCCAATTTAACAAAAATTTCTAATTTTCCTTTTTTTTTATATATATATATATCAAGTTTAATCCCTCTGCATTGCTTTCAAAATTTTTGGGAAATCGTCGATTAATATTGTAATTTTGTTTCCTATCCTTTATCACTTCGCCAATTTAACAAAAATTTCTAATTTTCTGTTTTTTTTTGTGTATATCTGAATTTTAATCTCTTCGTATTGCTTTCAAAATTTTTTGAAGACCCTCGATTAATATTGTAATTTTGTTTCATGTCTTTTATGACTTCGCCAGCCAATTTAAAAATATTCTGAATTTTCTGTTTTATTTGTATATATGTGAAGTTTAATTTCTCCACATTGCTTTCAAAATTTTTGGGAAATCGTCGATTAATATTATAATTTTGTTTCGTGTCTTTTATGACTTCGCCAGCCAATTTAAAAATATTCCGAATTTTCTGTTTTATTTGTATATATGTGAAGTTGAATTTCTCCACATTGCTTTCAAAATTTTTGGGAAATCGTTGATTAATATTGTATTTTATTTCGTGTCTTTTATGACTTCGCCAATTTAAAAATATTTCGAATTTTCTGTTTTATTTGTATGTGTGAAGTTTAATTACTTTGCATTGCTTTCAAAATTTTTTGAAAATCGTCGATTAATATCATGTTTTGTTTCATGTCTTTTATATCTTTACCAGACTTTTGAAATTTTTAATTTTCTCTTTTGCTTGTACACACGCGAATTTCAATCTCAGCGTTTGCTTTCAAAATTTTTCGAGAACCATCGATTAATATCATGTTTTATTCCATGCTTTTTATAATTTCAACAGATTTTTCAAACTTTTAGTTTACTCTTTTACTGGTATATACATGAATTTCAATTTCTCCGGTATTGCTTTCAAAACTTTTTGAAAACCGTTGATTAATACCACGTTTTATTTTGTCTCTTTACATTTCACCAGATTTAAAAATTTTTCCTGTTATAATTAATTCGTATATTCAGAGAATATCGTAAATCTTGTAATTAAACTATAAAATCGCGCGTTTAAAGTTCCTTTGAGTTCCTCTACTGCGATTAAGTCGAAAAATATTTCGCAAAATTATCCTCCACCGAAGTCTGTGGAAAATATTTCGCAAAATTATTAAACCGTTCATTTATTCATACCTGCATATGCGCTTCTTGAGCAAGCAAGATGGAAAGAGTAGCGAACAAATTACCAGCGCAACACCGCCCAATATATTAAATACCGAGCGATTAATCATAAAAGCGTTATCGTGGCAATTAGTATATCGTAAATTCGGAATTTCGGGGCGCAGTTTCGTCTACTTTAAATATCGCGCGCGCTAAACAGTGCCGGTTAATTGAAGATTTTGCGGGAAAACGCTGGCGAGCGCGTCGGTGCGCGACATCGCCGCTTTGCAGAGAGTGTCGATCGCGAAAACAATATTGTCGGTGCCGAAGATTTGCATACACGAAATGCTCGTATGCATATGCAACAGGATCAAAAGCGTTCTTGTTTTCTCGCCTCTCGTTGCTTTTCCCTTCGCTTCGTTTTCCCAGCCCGCCCCGTCGCCCCTTCGCTCGCGAATTACCTTTATGCGGACGTTCCTGTCGATACTCCTTTATCGCGTTGCAAATGTTGTAATCCTGTCGCCATGTTTGTAACATACTTTCGCAATCATCCTGTCGAAACCTCCTTTCATTACCTGCGTGCACCGAACCGTGCTGGATTCGAAGGTTTTTCAAATCGAGTCTCGCCGTGTCGCATGGGAATTTAAATATACTTATGTCCCTTTTAAATGTTCCTTTGCGATATCGGTTTTATTCTTTCGTTGTCTCGTAAGTGCACAGGGGCGTAGAACAATTATTTATTTATTTATTGTAATTTTGCGAGTCAGGAATTACGTGTAATAATTTATGGTAATTTTTACAAGTTTGTATTTACGTTTCCTTTAAATATTCCTTTGTGATATTATTTTTATTTTTCTGTTGTCTCGTTGAAAGTGTACAGGGACGTAGAATAATTATTTATAGTAATTTTGCGAATCAGAAATGACGTGTAATAATTTATGGTAATTTTTATAAGTTTGTATTTATGTTTCTTTTAAGTATTCGTTTGTGATATCATTTTTATTTTTCTGTTGTCTCGTTGAAAGTGCACAGGGACGTAGAATAATTATTTATTTATTTATAGTAATTTTGCGAGTCAGGAATAACGTGTAATAATTTATGGTAATTTTTACAAGTTTGTATTTACGTTTCTTTTAAATATTCCTTTGTGATATTATTTTTATTTTTCTGTTGTCTCGCTGTAAGTTCACAGGAGCGTAGAATAATTATTTTTTAATTTATGGTAATTATGTGAGTCAGGATTAATGCGTAATAATATACGGTAGCTTTTACCGCAGCTTTTGTAAGTTTGTATTTATGTCCCTTTAAATATTCCTTTGCGATATCATTTTTATTTTTCTGTTGTCTCGCTGTAAGTGCACAGGAGCGTAGAATAATTATTTCCTCTTTTTATTCTTTATTCGTGTTAATTATCCGAGGCAGAGATAATGTGTAATAATTCGCGGTAGCTTTTGTAAGTTTATTTCAGTTTTATTTGTGTCTTTGGGTGGATATTGTATGAGTTGATGTTGGATCGTGGTATATCGTGGTGTCTTGAACAATTTTCAGCTTGGAAATCTTTTGAGCAGCTTAAAGGGGAAAGTGATCAGAGTTATGAACTTTAATGGCGTTTTTGGGTAAGCAGGAAATTCCATTTGCGATCCGATTCGATATCGGTATGGGAATTATATAAAACTGGATTAATAATTTCTGCCGAGGTGCAGAGATTATTGCTAATACTTAATAACAGAACAAATATTCTTTTATTCCTCAAATTTCTAGAAAATTTGAATACTAAAATACTCTACAATACAGGCATAATTCTTTATCATCCTATGGCATAATTCGTCGCTAATTTTTCAAAGATATTTTCTCAATCATCTTCGATCCTTAGACAACCTCAGACTTTCAGGCATTTCCATCAGCAGTCGAACAAATATTCCTTTATTCCTCCAATCTCTAGAAAATTTGAATACTAAAATACTCCGCAATCCACACATAATTCTTCATCATCCTGTGGCATAATTCATCGCTAATTTTTCAAAGATATTTTCCCAATCATCGACGATCCTCACAGAAGCTCAGACAACCTCAGACTTCCACGCATTTCTATCAGAAATCTAACAAACGCTCCTTTAGCTCGCCTGGACTTCAACAATTCCTATAACGAGGGACACCGGAACTCCGTCCAGGGATTTCGCGTTCATAAGAAGCGTTCATACCACACTGGAAACAGCAATCGTCCACCCCGTGCGCATAAAATGGCCGCGTCATTTGCATATTCGAAGTGGTGTTACGCATATGAAGAGCAGCATCGATGAGCGTTCTTAAAACTTCCGGGACACGTCCTTCCCCGAGTAGATGATCAAACTCGGATGCAGGAATACGTTAAGGCACCCCTGTCGAGCTGCCATAAGCAACGGGATGGGATTAAGAAGATCGTTAAGGGGCGCTCTTGATATTTTCTTATTAATCCGTTATCGAGAATGACGGCGTCCAAGGTGGTCTATGGGAAAAAATTGTACGAAGTTGGACGAACTTGTGGCTCCCTCTTTGTCGCGGTTCATTAGCGGAACGGTTTTTTGGTTCGATGGAATTTGGTGGCGACGAAGGCGTGATTAATGCTTGTGCATGGGGAGAGCCTCGGTTACGAAGCTTATATTTTGGGAATATGTTCAGTCACTTTTCCCATTTTTCATGTTATTTTCATTTTCATTTTACTTTCCTATCTTTCTCCAATTTTTCAAACCTTGTAAATTTATAAAATTCTTGCTTCTTTTATTGGACTATTATATGTGTGATTTATTGATCTATTATAGGTATAGTGATCAGAAATTTGGAAAATAAGGAAAATTATCAGGAGTATCCGAAATAGTTGATTTCAAATATTAGAACCACCGATTTGTAATTTATATTTAAGTATATTCACGTCTTCAATAATTTATTCTGCTCCAGCAAAATTCCAAATCAGTGAGAAACCTCAACTGACCAAAATCACTGTCGGTATACTACTCGCGTCAGACATTGACTGATCATAGTCACGCATCAGGACCTACACCGCCCACAGAACTATACACCATTCAACGAGAATTGACAGGAAATACAAACAAAATGGTCATAATGATCGATGCTGCCACAGATAAGTGGCTACTGAACGTGAATACTCAGAGTCGATTTCTAGAAGTCCCAAACAGGGGTTCAAAATTTTCTTCGAAATATTGGATCGTACTCCTGGACCAGTTTCAGGCCCAGGTCCCAGACACTAGAGGATATTTACATACTCTTACAGCAAGATTAATTTTTCGTGTGGAATTGTCCGACAAAACGATCCCCTCAACTTGGAACTACAAAGAAATCAGCCCTCTTGATCACCAGGAAACAACGATTACCCCATTCCTGTGTGACAATCTCCGAATACATCTTGTACCCTTTGCCACCCCTGTCTGTTTCTCGTCGGAACTGAGCTTCCTCCTCCGGAAAGTATCATTAACACCGGAGCAACAGTTAATCCCGTCAGGCGTATGCATACACGCCTGAGCGTCTTCATCTTTGCATATATTAGACGGTGAACGCTCGCCGGTGTATTAAGCTCTCATTGCAACCGGGTATTAAATTCAGCAGGCCGGGACGCGAGACGGAGGCCCCGTGGCAGACAGCTGGAACAAGGGAGACAGGTACGTTTCATGACTGTAAGAGAAATATCGAACGGGACAGAGGGTAGAACGCGGCCGTGGTACACGTACAGGGGAAGGAGATAATACAGGGGGCGGAGGGGGAAACGAGAGAGGGATGAACGGAGCGTCGTCTGCCTAGGAGGCAGGGCTGCAGGAGTTGATTTTCAATACAAAAGTCGACACCCGAACCCTCGATATCGATGCTGGATAAACAAAAACAGAGCTCCGTTGGTTTACGGAGGAGTCCGCTGGAGGGTGGTGGTCGCGGGGTTGGTTGTCGAATACTCGGGCACGAACGATGCCCGTAGGCGGAGCGACTCGTCGACACAAGGATATGGGTATGCCGACCACGTTTCCTCCGAGCACCACTTCGATTAGACCTACCGGCTCTCGATAAACGTACTGGCTGTTTCGATTTTCCGTCCTTTATTCCCGGCGAGCCTCCGCATCAGCCAGACGAGATAGCGCCGGATGGAAAATCGTTTTGTAATTCGGCATGCGTGTATGTATATAGTAATCGTTTTGTAGTACCTCGGTATTATACCAGATGTCTGGATAGCTCCGGGACGTTCCGGATAATGGGTATGGTGGTGGGTGAAAGCTCGGGATTATTAGACGTTTCGTTATGGTGCATGTCAGAAGCTTGATTCGGGCAACATTTTGGGTGACAGTACACCTTCATGTCATCGTTAGTTGACCTGTGAACGAAGAAGGGATAGTTGGAGGGGTTGTTTTTCCTGTCTTGCTTTCTGGGGATTTTTTAAGAGAATTAAGGGGCCATTTTGGAAATTTGGTTCTCTGGGATTCTTTTATAAGGAAACTGTTATACGATTTGGTATGCTGTGTTCGCACGTGTTAAGAATTTGAAATTACAATTCACAGTTAACGAGGAAATAAAAGGGTGAGTTACGAAGGTGAGTTTCCCTTCTTTTTATTGCTATATTTTGTTATTGCTATATTAACTATTTCACACATAATAATTTAAACATTTGCAACTTGGGTTGGAGTGGGTTGCTTTTTCTGTCTTGGTTTCTGGGGATTTTTTAAGGGAACTAAGAAATCCCTATTTGGTAATGGAACTATTTTGGTAATCCTGTTTACAAGAATCGACTTCTCTGGGATTTTTTAATAAGTAACCTATGATACGTTTTGGTGTGCTATTTTCGCACGTGTTAGAAATTTGGAATTACAATTTACAGTTAATAGGGAAATAAGAGGGTAAGTTTCCTCTTTTTTTATTGGTATACAACTGTTTTGTTATTCCTATATTAATTATTTTACACATAATAATTTAAACATTCACAACTTGGGTTGAAGGGGTTGTTTTTCCTGTCTTGGTTTCTGGGGATTTTTAAACAGAATTAAGAAGGTATTTTGATAATCCTTGTCTACAAGAATCGGAATTACAATTTACAATTAACTAGGAAATAAAAGGGTGAGTCACGAGGGTGAGTTTTGTGAATTTGCTATTTAACAATTATATATTTATTACAAATTATAATATACACAATCACAAAAAGATTACAACGATTAGGTATGTGCGATGAAATTTCTCTTAATACTATTATTATCTTATCACTGTTCATTTCACGCTTTTCATAACAAACTGACTCTTCTCACAACTTATTGACTCTGATCTATAACAATTGCACAATACCACGCATTCTAGATCTTCCACTCGCACTTCCAAAAACATATATATCTACATTCGTTTCACCATTCAATCTCACACACTCGCATTCACACTGATAAAACCAAATCCACAAGTTTCCCCCTCTTTCTATTGCTACACACATTAACCACTATTTTTCACGCAATAATTTAAACATTCGCAAGTTGGTCGATCGATGAGACTCGAATAAATGAAACTTTTTCCCCCGTTTTCGAAGTGCACCCTCCGACCTCTCGGACTTAAAAAAACATTTTGCACACAGGACGTCCAAGTTCCTTGTAATTAAATGTTATTCTTCCTGGAAATGGTTCCAACTGTACACCGAAAACTCTTTCAACACCGGGGAACATATTTCCACGTTTTTTAATGTCCACGTACATCTGAAAAATAAACATTCCGGCATAGAAGCCACCCACGACGGTCGTAGCTTGTACAAATTAAAATTAAAATTGAAATTAAACTGTATCCCAAGCGCGACTGCATCCGTCCGCACGTTACAAGGGATTAAAAAGTGAATTTAAAACATTTCAATCTGTCGTTCCGTACGTAATTAGAAAAAACGCGAAGAACAGCTTACACGACGACGGCCACCCCCTTTCCGAACCGCCCTCGCGTTTTCATCCGTCGAAGGGTGGTTCGACGTTTATTCGGAACAACGCGCCACGAAATAATTGCATCGCGAAAATTTTTTTACATCACGCGAACGATTTTGTTTCGCAGATGCCGAGTATAATGGAATTCGTTTTTACGGAAATGATAAATTCCATTGGCAGATGTGTCGGGCTTTGTTCCCCGTATTAGCAGGATCATTGAAATTATCGCACGGGATTTTTCTCACTATCACTGTGAGTACGGGAAATTCATTTTTCGTAACAATTTTCTTCCAATTTTCGTTTATTTTTCATTTTTCTTTTTTTTTAGAGTAGATTTCTGCTATCAGTATTTGCAATGAAATATCGAGTATTTTGATAATGATGTTCTGGATAGTGCGGTGAAAATAAAGTATTTGTATGTGATGCTTTTAATTTGATTTTTGAAATTTGATATTTGATTCTGGGACTTCGTGAGGTTTGGAAACTCGAAGCTCTGAAAATTCGAAATTTTCTATTTATTTCCTAGTATTTTATTTTGTGGACTGAAGTCTCGGTGTCTTTTGCATTAAGTATTGTTGACTATAGTTGTGAAAAAGTATCTAATTCAAATTTTTATTTAAAAACAATAATATTTAAAATTTTTATAAATCTTATCCATTCCCTTTTTCATCAACTACAGTGTCGAATAATTACAAATCCTAAGAATTAAAAACGCGTCATTTTGATTATTTCGATATTTCCAATTTCGAAGTTTTTCAAATTAAGAAAATAAAAAATTCGAATACCTTTAATTTCTTAACCAAATTACTTCAAATTCCCTAGACTCAAAACTCCCTTCGATTTCTAGAGATTTTAAAGACTCACCCCTAATAATTACATTTCAATCTTGGTGAAAATCCAAATTACTTTTATCAAAAGTAACTCTATATTTTTACAAGTTTAAAAAATTGAAGATCATTTGGATTATTTCGATAGTTCCAGTTTCGAAATCGTTGAATGTAAACAAAAGGTACTATCGATAACACGAATTCTTTTGATTCCTTAACAAACTGTAACAGCATCCGTTGTATCCACCCCTTAGAACTGTTTCACTAGAACTATCAGGGAATCAACGATCGTTGAAATTGGCAAATTGCGAAACGAACAGTGGGGCGACTCACTGTAAATAGCAGAAACGAGTTAGAGGCTTGGCGCGCTTCCGCAACAATGTTTCCGAACTCCATTGGCGGGAAACTTTGCATTTCGCGTTCCGTGGAGTTGTCGAAACGCGTTCCAAACACGTGTGCACAATGCATGTGGCCCATACACAGGGTGTCCTGTTTCAATCTGTAAATGGATACGCCTCTGAGAGCGCGTGTTTGCTTAAAAATAGAAAAAGGGGGAACGGACGAAAAATACAGGTGGAAAAAAGGAACGTAGAACGCATAGGGGATGATTCTCGAGGATATTAGAACATCACAGAGAGAGGTATCGATAAATAGAGGAACGCGTTGAGTTTCTGCTACACCTTCCTCTTTTTCGTCTACTTTTAATCAGAATCTACCTTCTTTTCGTGTCATGGAAGACATTTTGTACCACGTTCCTCTTTGTCGATTATGGTTTGGACGACTTGCTTGGTTTCATGGGCAGAAGGATTCCAAAGGGGTTAGTGTGATCATTATGAGTTTTGTTTTTACAGTCACAGTGTATTGGATTTTATTTGTATCTTCGTTTTTGAGGGATGCTTTTGTGGATTATCATTCAGTTTTCGCTTAAGATTCCTAGGATTCCCAAGATACTGCAACCCTTATCCAAACGCAGCCACGTATCAATATGGTTGATACTCAAGATCAAAACATAAGGTCATAGATCCTCTTCTTCATGAAAAGAAGAACTCAATACTATCTTTTAATTTTAATTTTCCTATGTCACACAACATATAACTTAATTTTCATTCAAGATTTTCAAGGCTGCCAAGATCTTACAATTCTCATCCAAACTCAATCATGTATCAATATGATTGATACCCAAGATCAAAAAATAAGGCCATTGATCCTTTTCTACACGAAAAGAAGAACCCAATACTATTTTTTAATTTTACTTTTTGTATGTAAATCACCATTTGACTCAATCTCTTGTCAAGACTGTCAAGGCTTCCAAGATCCCACTATTCTCATCCAAATTCAATCATATATCAATGTGGTTAATGTCCACGATTAAAATTAGTCCATAAGCCCATTGATCCTCTTCTTCACGAAAGGAAAAACCCAACACTATTTTTTAATTTTAATTTCTTTCACGAACACTCGCCATTTGACTCAATCTCCTGTCAAGACTCCTAAGACTCCCAAGATCCCAGAGCTCTGATTTAAACCCAACCACTCATCAACCACCCCAAAGATCAAATTATAACTTCCTCATTGCTCTTCCTCATCAAAAAGAAGAACCCAATTCTACATTTTAAATCTACTTTCATTCACGATCTCTTTCACCATTTGTCTCAATCTCCTGTCAAGGCCTTGCCAAGATCCTGTAACTCTCATCTAAACCCCAATGATCAAGACATATTTCTTTCACCCATTTCCTTCCTGACAATAAGGAAGAATCTCAAACATTTTGATACACCCCTATAGCACCCATGAAAAACATTTTCGCACTCACTCTTTCGAGTTATCCTTTTCATGTTCACGTACACAGTGACAGCGGAAAGACATTGGAGGCATCCTTGAAGCGAGGGAATTTCTCCGTGGAAATGTTCGCGTCCCCGAAAATTAGCCGGCGTAAATCGCACCCATTCACCCCATCCACTCTCTCTTGCCCACCCCTTTCCCACCCCTGTTCCTCCTCCACCACACCCTTCCCGCTGTATTCACGGCGCGCAGTTCGTTTCCGTGTCTAGCATGAAACATTAGCTGGAAGTTGGATCGGCGGGCTGGCTTTTTATTTCGCAAACTCGTTACCGCCAAATTACCGGCGTGTCGCAACGGCCGGCTTCAAAAGCAGTTTGGTTCCCGATGTCGAAACGAGAGCAACTGGCAGAGAATTGGCGACAGTGTTGGAAAAGGGGTGGCTGGAGAGAGGGAGAAGCATGGGTATACTCGTTATCGCGCCGCGTTTTCTTTCGATTTTGATCCACCAGCATTCGATGGGCTTTGCCACAAAGGAAATTAAAAGGAGAAAAAAAGGGAGGAGGGGATACCAGAGATTGGCCGTGAACGCGGAACGTTTTCGGTTTCGTTTGAATGAACGAGTTCACCTAGGGTCGGATGGCTAACGAGTTGGCTCGAGGTCTGGCGCGAATTTTGGCATTTTCCGCTGAATTCGGGGACTCTTTGAAAGGGGCCGCTCGATTGTTTCCTCCTTCCAGGCGTGTGTCTGTCGGCTCGTTTTGGCTCTGTAACGCTTCACGCGGTTTGATAGCGTAAATTGCATGTTGAAGAAATATCGACGAGAAGGGGTGGCGGAGGAAAGTTGTAGTGCAAGTAACAGGGGAGGACTTGAACGATGTGGTTAGGAAAAGTGGTTGTCGATAAACGCGAATTTAATGGGAATTAATTTTTTATCATGCTCGAGGGTCATTTAGACGATACAGGGTGGTGAAAAAGTAGTCTTACGTTTTGCGAAAAGTACTTTTTGTGTCGTTACACAGGGAGGAGATTTTTAGGTGGTTTAAATGGAACACGATTTTGAAAAATGCTGGGTTATTGTTTAAAAAAAGAATTCTAAAATTACACGAATCGTAGATATCCTTAAATTAATTCGAAAAACAGGTTAGTAACAATTGACTAATTTTGATAGTTAAATTTATAGTAATTAAAAATTTGTATCATTGTGCAAGTGGTAGAAAGTTTTGTATTCTTTTTATTACAATACAATAAAAAATTAATGAAATTATCAATAAAATTGGAAACAGGGTCATTTCAACCCTTCAATTCTATAACGTAGTATGTATCTTAATTACATTTGTACATTAATTTAAATTACATTGAAATAAATGAAGAGTCGGAAATTTATTTGCATTGAATTAGAAAATGGTGCCACTGTACTGAACTATTTCTATCATTTACTTTTATTTATAGTTATTTAATTTGTTTACTAAAAAAAAAATTCGATACTATCTTCGTGTCACACGAATAATAAAATAAAAATAAAAATATGGCACGAAAAAATTTATTTAATAATCAAAGTCTCACGAATCCATCGATTAAAGTAAAATCATGAACTGTGTACATACATAGATAGGTAACTCGATGACTATCCACAAAAACGAATATTATACGGCCTCTGAGGCATACTCTAGCTGATGATACTGAAAATAGCTTCTCATACTTCGCGATTTCTTATTTTTCATTTTATTTTCTACCTTCGTCTCACGAATAATCCCCCGATTAAGGCAAAAGCATGAACTATAAGTACATAGATAGTTAACTCGCAGATTATCCACGGAAACGAATATTATACCGCATCTACATCACGATAGGAAATTATAGCAAATATAGATTTCCATATTTCGCTATTTCGCGCACAAACGAATGCTAAATATTTCCATTTTCATCCCCCTCGCACGCGACAACCCTATCCGCATAATTTTCAAAGCGACCCGAATGCCGTGTAGAAAAGTGTGCGACGAATAATTTTCGAATTCCGGCTCCATTAGTCGTCGCAAATGTTCGATTCTACACCTACGTCAGGCCGTTGCCCGCCTTTGATCTATAATCCACGATCACGGTCCGTCGCCCCCACGAATTTACCCTCTCAAGATTGAAGCATCGACCGCGCGCCGGCTATAAAGCAGCGAAGCCGGGGCGACGCGTGTTTTTGCGAAATTTCGCGCGAATTTGCAATTTCATCTCCATATCGGCGACGCGGAAACGCGCGAAGAAGTAATTTTCTCTCGCGGAGAGGGGCCAGGTGCTTTCGAACGACCTTCTATACAGCCGGTTGACGAGGGCAATCGCGAAATTATTAGAATATCGCGTCGCGGTTTTGCGTCCGTCCCTGTTTCGCCTCTGTCTTTCGCTCCTCGTCGTTTCTCTATAAACGAAATTAAAAAAGGGAAAAAGGGAGAGGCGAAGGAAAAGAAAAAGAAAATACCGGAGAGAGGACAGCTGGGTGATATTGCTTTCTCCGGCGACAGTGAAAAGTCGTCGTCGATTTGGCGCTGGCAGGGCCGTATAATAAAAATGGAACCGGTAACTTTTTCGTCGGGTTGCGTTCCGTTCTTCCGCTATCTCTTTTATCTTTCACCCTTTGTTGGCCGAGGGATTTAAATACTTTCATTTCGCGGTCGCTGGAAATCGCGGTTGAATTATTTCCGGCATAAACAACAGGTTTTTCGGATGAAGGTGATGGAGATGCTTATGGCTCGATTGCCATTCGACGATTTTCCGTGTAGGGGGAGGAGGATCGAGGGTCTTTTTGAGGTTGTTTGTGAGGGGATGATAAATATGGGTTTGAGTTGGGATTATATTAATTACTGTTTATTATTGGTCAATTTTAGTTCAATTGCGATTAGAAAATTTTATTATGTAGGAGAAACTAGGATTTTCTTTTTGGGGTTGTTTGTATAAGGGATAATAAATGTGGGTTTGTATAGGAATTATATTAGTCATTGTTCATTATTGGTCAATTTTAATTAAATTGCGATTAGAAAATTTTTGTTCTAAAAGGTGAAATGAGGGTCTTCTTTTTGGGGTTGTTTGTGAGGGGATGATAAATATGGGTTTGAATTGAGATTATATTTATTACTGTTTATTATTGGTCAATTTTAGTTAAATTACGATTAGAAAATTTTATTATGTAGGAGAAACTAGGATTTTCTTTTTGGGGTTGTTTGTATAAGGGATTATAAATGTGGGTTTGGATAGGAATTATATTAATCACTATTTATTATTGATCAATTTTAATTAAATTGCGATTAGAAAATTTTTGTTCTAAAAGGAGAAATGAGGGTCTACTTTTTAGGGTTGTTTATGAGGGGATGATAAACGTGGGATTGAATAGGGATTATATTAATCACTATTTATTATTGATCAATTTTAATTAAATTGCGATTAGAAAATTTTTGTTCTAAAAGGAGAAATGAGGGTCTACTTTTTAGGGTTGTTTATGAGGGGATGATAAATGTGGGATTGAATAGGGATTATATTAATCACTATTTATTATTGATCAATTTTAATTAAATTGCGATTAGAAAATTTTTGTTCTAAAAGGAGAAATGAGGGTCTACTTTTTAGGGTTGTTTATGAGGGGATGATAAAAGTGGGATTTAATAGGGATTATATTAATTACTGTTTATTATTGGTCAATTTTAATTAGATTTTGATTAGAAAATTTTTGTTCTAAAAGGAGAAATGAGGGTCTTCTTTTTGGGGTTGTCCGTGAGAGAGTAATAAATGTGGGTTTCGATGAGGATCATATAATTATCGAATTAAGGCAAGCTCTGCTTTCATATGTTTTCTATGTTTTCTATGACTATCGCACCGCGAGTTCCCGCGTCAATAAATAGACGTTATTGTTAACTAATTGAGAGAGTAAACTTCATTTCCCCTCGGGGTTTGTATTATTATAATAATTGGTGTTTATTGGTGGTCGATTTTAGTGGCGCGTATGTTCGTGTTTGATTGGGGTGGGTAGTGATTTTAATTGTTTCCTGCATTAAATTTATATGGGTTTATTTTTTAAACTGTTTCTATTTTCCATTTACTGGAGGGTGACGTTGATTTTTGAAAGGGTGTAACTGATGTTTTGCTGCTTCTGAGGAAAATTAATTTCGGGATATTTGATTGATGTATACTTTATCAGCGATCTAACTATTGCTGTTTTAATTAACAACATATTTTAGGAAATAATTGTTCGTAGTTCAAATATTGATCAATGTAATAATGTTTCTTGGAATATATTGTTATATGATGTATATTTCAAAATTCATAGATAATTATATATTTATATAGAACCCTATCGTACACTCCAAAATTTATACACAGCTGTATATATTTATTTAAAATATTACAATATATTCCAAGACTAAATATTCAATTAATCTAAATAAATATTTATATAACACATAAATTAATATTTATATAAAATCGTGTAACATATTCTATAATTTATAAATCGTTAAATATTTATATAAAATCTCGCACTATATTCCAAACATATTTACATACTTAAAAATTTATATTCATTTACATGAAATCCTATAATTGACTCGAAAAGTCTACCAACACTTCCTCATATACCCCCCACCCCCCCATTGCTGTTTTAATTAACAACGTAGTTTAGGAACTAATTGTTCGTGGTTTTAATATTGATTAATGTAATAATGTTCCTTGGAATATATTGCTATATGATATGTATTTCAAAATTCATACATAATTATATATTTATATAGAATCCTATGGTACATTCCAAAATTTATCCACAGCTGCATATATTTATGTAAAATATTACGATATATTCCGAGATTAAATATTTAATTAATCTAAATAAATATTTATGTAAAATCGTGTAACATATCCCATAATTTATACATCATTAAATATTTATATAAAATCTCGTAGTATACTCCAAACATATTTACATAAAATCCGATGATATACATACTTAAAAATTTATGTTTATTAATATAAAATCCTATAATTGATTCGAAAAGACTACCAACACTCACCCCCCAAATTCGTCACCCCTAACAATTCCAGATTCCCTCACAATCGCGTCAATCTTTCCATTCGACCCACCCTTGACAAAATCGCCGACTATCGATACCAACTTCTTCGTTCCTGAATTCGCGGAAATTCAGCGAAATTAACCGAAATTCGGCGGAATACCCCCCTCCATCGATAACCAATCTTATTTAGCGAAAAGCAAACTAGTATCGGGACAGTTTCGATAATCGCATCTGAAGCGTGTTCCCATCTTGCCGAAGCCGCCTCGGTTTGGGCCGCTTAATCGAGGAAAGGCATCGGTTCCCGGCCGATGGTTATTGGATTACCGTCGAAATCCCGATTTCCACCCCTGCCGTCTCCCTTAATAAGCGCTAACCCGCTGGTTAGCCGGAGTTTATCCGTTTTTTACGCCGCGGATCGTATAATGGCAGGCCCGAACTTTGCTTGTTTTATGCGCGGAAAAATGGATGTGAAAACGTGCTCGAGGGAACATCCGGCACGGTTTACACAACACCGATGAAAGCTGATGAGAACTGGGGAAAAAATGGAAGAGTTTCTGCATGTAAAAATGGGAGAGTTTCGAGGTGCTCTTTTTCCTCCCTTTTTTTCCTCCCCTCGTCCTCTTGCGTATTTGCTGGAGGATTATTTGGTGCGAATTTTTGCTGGATAATGAGGGATGGATTTTAGGTTGACGGTGTCCCTGGTCGGATATTAATTGGGGCGATGATTTTATCGCGAATACGCGATGCGAAGGGTAGGAGGGGTGAACAGGAAACGTCCATTTCAAATTGCTGATTTTAGTTCATTTCGGTTATGACAGTTGGAATTATGACAGGAATCTTCTTATTTATTCAACGAAGGTATGGTAGAAATTTCGTTGATGGTCTCTGAAGATTAAAAATTGATTATGTTTATAAACTTTACGACTTAATAAATGCTATTTACTATAGCACTGGATCGTGATCGAAGTAGATCAAAGGATCATAGATCAATTTGTTTTATTTTTGTTCGATCAATTTATTTTTATTTTTATTTTTATTATTGATCATATTCCTTTTGCAATTAATTGATAAAGTTTATAACTTAATAAATGCTATTTACTATAGCATTGGATCGTGATCAAAGTAGATCAAAGGATCGTAGATCAGTTTGTTTTATTTTTGTTCGATCTATTTATTGAATTATGGATCAATTTATTTTTATTTTTTATATTTATATTTATTTTTATTTTTATTTTTATTATTGATCATATTATCGAATATTCCTTTTGCAATTAACTGATAAAATTACAATTTCGAGATGCAGATTTTGGTATTGTTAGAAGATATATTGTAGATTTATTGAATATATTTATTTTAATTTGTTTTAATTATTTAATGTATTTATTAATAAATAAATTAGAAATGTATTAGGGGAAAAGTGAGCTTCGTGAATCGACAAAGAGATGACAAGAATTGTCAGATTTTATCTTAAACGTAGTACGGGGAAAACTGAAACTGATTTTCCATAGACTACCCATAAATATAAATTTGATATGCTTGTTATTAAATCAAATATTAATTACATGTAAATAAAGGAATTAAATATTTATTTATTTCTCTCCATTACCTGTTAATTTGTCATATATTTTATATTTGTGCTAAATTCAGGAATCAGGGGTCAAAATTTCGAATTACCTTTGTTATTCGAAGAACGAAAACTTCGAATCAAGTTCATATATACCACCTCAACCACCATCGCGTCAAAACAAACCCACCCTCCACTCCACGATCTTCAACACCTCCACTCAAAGACTTTGAACAGCTCTCCGAACCTCTTCAACTTTCATCCGTCAGAGCCTCCAATTAGAGGTTTCGAATAATCGCGAATCTGCTCGTGTGTTCCCTCATGGCTGTCGAATTAATCTTCATCGCTGAACAAAGCATGTGTCCAGTCGAGGACCAGTTGTATTCGACGCTGTGTTTGTTCCCTTTGTAGCTGTTGCGCTGCAGATGGTACCAGGGATCAAAATCATACTCTGTGGATGCATTCGCAGTTTGTCGAAGAAATTCTCGAGCAAATTAATATTCGAAGAGGAATATTTAAAGAAGTGGATTTATTTACACCATACACTTCCCACTTCTATCCTATAGCTAATGTAGGCCAAGATTTACAATTTCTATCTTGCAAATGGTACCAAGAATTAAGCTTCGATTATATCAAACGCAACTGTTATTCTTCGAATAGACTAGTGTTTTAAAAAGAGAAGTGTTATAGTGATCTCATAATTTTTGCGAGCATTCTATCAGATTTTAATCTTTCGATTAGTATTTCTATCGATTAGGATGATTTCTGTGGCTTCCTCTGCCGAGAGGCAACTGACACGTCATTCGCAGGTAGGTCTAATCACTCTGATTGATCATTTATCGTTATTTTATACTTTTTCGACAACTGCAGACTGTCAAAACGTCGACACGATGAACAGCAATCCAGTATCCATCTATTTTCCAACTATTCTATAACTACTCTGCAGAAAATTCGAGATAGCTCGTTGCACGACCCCTAACGCAACATTGAAAAATGCGAGATATCTCGCCACTCGTTTCCGATACGTCGAGAAACTCAAAGCACATTTTCTCTTGACTATCCAGAGCACCTAATAACGACAAAATCACCCTGGTAAGTGAAAAGGGTCACAGGCCAGGCCCGTAAGAGATGTAAGGGCACGAGTGTGCAGAGGACAGCTGAGCAAATCAAACCGCTAATGTTATAGTATTTATCGGAGAGTTAAGCGTGACGAATGAAAAGCCGACGATCGACGATAAACCGGCCTGATTACGGCCAACACGGACTATCGTGATCGCGTTTAAAGCGGATTAAACCCGTCGGCCATTTGACGGAAAACATTCGGGCTTTGTCGTGGGCCTGGCTTTTCGCGATGCTCGACGAATCAAACGAGTGTCGACACTTTCCTGTATTTCGATTTTTAGAAGCTTCTTACGCGATCGATGGATATTATATTTTTATTTTCATCTTTTTCCCTTCCCTTTTTTCGCGCGATGATTCCTCGTTTGTTCCGTTGACGCGCTGCGATCGAACGACAGCGTGTAACATCGATCGACCTGACGTTTCGTCGCTTTGTCGCTTCGTTGGACATTCGCCATCGCTTTGTTCGTGCTCGGTGGTCCGTTAGCGAGGATTTTTTCCTTTGGATCACTCTTTCGTTATTTTGAATTAGTTTCCTGTTTGGTTCGTGGATAATTAAGTTTAACCTGCCTCGTTGTCTTTGGGGAATAACGTAATTTGGAATTTTGGAAATCGTAAACAAGGGTGTTGAAGGATAATTAGGGTATCTAGTCGGAATTTTTCTGTGTTCAGAATTGAAGATGAAGAAAGAGAGATTCTGAGATCATTATATTATATTATACATATATATATTAATGTAATTATTATTTATCGAATATATGGGTGCAATACGACTGTTTCATTTTTCGATATTAAATCATATTAATATATGCACACTTAAACGTGCCATTAAATATAATTACGTATTATTACTATTAATTTCGTAATAATTCATATTGTTATTAAATTGGAATGTATAAAATGTCGCTCCTGTAATCGAGATTCCAGTCTCATCAATCGCATTACGAAATAACGTATCTTAAATTCCGAATCCTGGAATTCTCAATAAATTAAAATATCAACGATCCGGAATATCGGAATCAAGCTAAAGCCTAAAATTAAATAATTGTTCAAATGTTTATTCAAAATATCGAATCGAAATGTCAATAAATGTAAAGTTAAATGGCTATTTAAAATCCGGAATCAAATCTTCGATGAATCGGAAACGAAATAGCCATTTGACCCATCAAATTCAATTTCCAATAAATTAGAAATGGAGTAATTGTCAAAATCAAATGAAAACCAAACTAAAAATTGCGAAGTCCAAACCCATCGTTCCTCTTGCTCACCTTCGTGACACAAAAATCATAAAATTATCCCTATACACAGTAACCACTATGTTAATCCTTCAAATACCGTTTCGGCGATTTTATATTACTCATCAGGAAAAACCATATTGCCAACCTCGTATCCAGGTAAAACACGATGGCACCTCGACGCTTGACCATCATATATACCAAGAACCTGAAGTATAAGGGAATAATTCAGTTCGTTTTTCTGTTTGTAGCCCCTAGCCTTATATCTCAAATTCTGAAACTCTATCTAATTACAAATTCCATAGCCTATCAGGGGTCTACATAAAGGCTAGATCTATTAGCTCCTAAAATATGAAGCACGCGATAGCAAGATAGAAGCACAGTGCACTTACTATTTCGAAGTTACACAATTTCCTCAGAGAACCGTCCGTCACTAATTGTCGTCAAGCAAGATCGACCTAGTGACGATGTACACCCTATCTGCACACCCCTCTTATAAGCAACCACCTGATCCTGCTGTCGAATCGAAGTACCGGCGTTCAAGGTAGTTATCCAATCGCAGTTATCGATCCGGTTTCGAGACACTTTCGTCGTTGGATCATTCTCGATGCGATTGTCGAGCAGTCTAGTCAGCAATCTGCGCCCTGGTCCGGGTGCACAGCGCGCAACGCTTGTCCTCCTCTGCGTACAGAGTCCTCGCGGTGGAAATCAAATCGGAAGCAGGGGGTGGGTGGTTTAGCCCCGAATTAATCGAGGCGTGCGTCTAAGCTCGTGTATATAACGATCTAAGCAAATCGGAAATTCGCCGACGTTCCGGAATCAGGACGCGTTGAATGCAGTCCGCCGGTTAAACGCTCGAGGACGCGTTCGAGGGGTCAATCAACATTCTGATCGGGACTACTGGGTGGCAGCAACGTTGCGTTTTCGCTGATAAACCGTCGATACGCTCCTGATGCAATTGCAGTTAACTAGCCGCGACTTGGAACGTCTGTTCGCCTTTGTGTCGCACGTTGAGAGCCGTCGAATCTTCGTTTGCAAACGATTATGGGGCACGGTGATATTATCGATGGGAGCATCGCGATGCTGGACGAGAGATAAGACGCGGGGTTGATGCTGGTTGTTCGGGAAAAAACGAAACGTGGGAACGGGGAGGCTTTTGCCTGGGAGTTTAGCTGTCTTATCTAGTTACGTTGACTGAAGCGTGGTCTGTTTTCAGCTGGCGAATACGAATGGACTGTGGGAAGCCAATTGAATCGGGGATGAAATGAATATTTACATGTTGGGCAGGGTGTTCGTGATGTGTCTGCTGATGACTGAGGCTAGTTTTCGAGAATTCAGGTCTGTTTCAGAGGATGCGTGTCTAGTTGGTGTGCTCTGTAATAGTTCTAGGGTTGATTAAATGATTGGGAAATTTATCCCATATTTTTGGGTTAAAAATTTATATTCAATAAGGGATGAAGATGAACTTGAATCAAAGAAAGGTTTGGACGAGAAAGATATAACGAGTTTATAGATTAATTTGGATTGATTGGTAGGTAATGGTGCTAGCGACCAACGTTCTCATCCTCGCCAATAGATGTCTTTCTACTTGAAGGAGATTCGAGGACTTTCTCGCAAGTCCTCAGTGAATTTTTGACTTCCCATAAATAGAAATTAGTAAGCCCCCTAAGTATTCCCTGTCTAAGGCAGGGCCTGCTAGGTAGCCAAAAAGCTGTATAGTTTTCGTGCCTTTCTATACATAGGCAAACACGTATTCTAATGTAAGATAGTTCCTAAACGCGGTAGATTAAGTTTGATGTTAGATCCTGAGTGCTTCACGCTGGAGCCATCGATCTCATAGTCTAAGCTTTCATTTCTAACCTTTCTGTACGTTTTAGTTCTTATTATAGCTAGTTTCTGGTACAATAAAACGTAAGTTAAATTAGAAAATTGGAATTGGCCTGTTAGAAAGCTTTACTGAGTAGTCCACTAGCAGGCCTAGGACAAAATGCATCCCATCCTTTCCTTTTCGTTCCTTCAAGCACTACCACCACATCGAGGATACTTGCGATCAGCTGACATCAACTATAGTGCTTCTATAGTGCTATAAAGCCTCTAAATCCATTAATCATGTTTCTCCAAAGAGTACTAGGATAATTTAGACACTGATTTAAAATTAATTCTCAAACTCTATTACGTTGACTCTGCTATGTGTACATATATATACGTAAGAATACAGTTTTAGCTTGACCTAATCTAGAAAAGCCTTCGAACAGTCCAGTTCCATGTTATCCACTTGACAACTGAAACGTGGAAAAATTCAGGAACGTCTCGGCTAGGTCTTAGTGACAAGACGAGTAGGACCTTGACAAGATAGGGGTATGAGGAGCACATAAGTTTAAGGATCAAGGGTTCAGATCGAGGATTCAGAGTTGAAGCATCGAGATCACTTATTGCAAATTCAATTCAAGTCGTCGGGGCTAAACCTTTCGCGATATTAAAAGTATTGTAGGATTCCTGGCATGTGAAATTTAATTCATCGATACTGAAGCTTTTGAAATACCAGAAGTAGAATTTTCCTTTTTCTTTATTATTTGAAGTCTACTATCCTCGTATTTCTTTTGAAAAATATTTAAAATTTTAAAAATGGAAGATGCAATGTCCAAATTGCAAATTCACAGACGAAGTATTGGAAATTAGGAATTAAGATTTCCCAATTATTTTAAACTCAATTTATCAATACCATTATCACCACGTGTCTTTTCAAAAATATTAGAAATTTTTAGATTTGTCCCTATTAACAAATGCAAAATTCATTTCATGGATATCGAAACTTTTAAATTCCTTCTTTTGTGGCTAAGATTTATCTTGGTCTTCCTTTTAAAAAATATTAAAAATTTCCAGGGGCGTCTGGATTATGGTCGTCGAGCATCGTTTCAGTTTCAGGACGCTGAACATAGGGCAAAGGACGATTATCGTGGAACAGGGATCCGACGTGAAATTCAATTCGACCGGACGTGTTTCTTCGCCGGTATAAATAGAGATTTCCAGGTCCGGAACGTCTCCCCACGGAATCGAATATTTCTTTTCCTCGAAGTTCGCGAGAGCTCGACAAATATTCCCGAAGAATTTATTCCGCTGAAATAGATACATCTCCCGCCGCGAATTGATATCGTCGCACGAAATCGTCCAGTCGTAGTCAAAGATAAAACCCGTGTCTCGCTATCGCGATTTTATTCCTCGCCCTCTCTGCACCCTGCCTCACCCCTTTGCACCCCTCGTCTCGATGATCTCTCCTGTTTTCGTCGAACAGGTCGGAGAACGAATCGACTAACTGTCGTTGAACTCGTGTCTTCTTCCTCAGAGATTCTCCCTTTGAAAATTTAAATTTCCTCTTTGCACCCCTTAAGTCTGTTTAATTATTTTATTTCGTTATTCTACGCGGAGTTGTTCTAATTAATTCGAATTTTTATTTATCCTACGTAATTGTTCTATTTAATTAGGGGTAGTTTGTTTTGATCTATTGAACGAAATAGGGGAATTAAAAGGAAGGAAGAAAAAGTTGAATTAAATTAAACTCGTCGATTCGGAAGATTATTATAAATGGGGGGAAAATTATACACGCGTTCAGACGGTGCTGCATAAGCCTCTAGCGTGTGGTTAATGACGAGAGAGGGAACTTTGAATAAGATAATCAGCAGTCGTGTTAACATACGCAATAAAATATGTTTCCGTGCAGGTCGTGTGCCAGCAGTTATTTAATCGACTGGAATCCTTGTGTAATATTACCAGAACCTTCGTTAGTTACACTGTAATACAGCATGCATGAGTGTATATATGTGCCTATAATTATGAAAGTGGTCTAAGTCATCGACTTAAGAGGAACGATTTCGTTACGATATATTTATATTTATTTTATTTTTATTTATTTTTTACATAACAGTGAAGAATAAAATCGTTAGATTGAGTTTGCAGCTCTATCGCAATTAATTTTATATATATATTAATTTATTAATTTAATTTATTAATATAATTTATTAATCTCAGCGTTACAGCCAGGAGATGACTTGGACTTGGTTTACAATTATATTTACCCTAGTTTAATACTACCATTCACGCTTCACCACACTCTTGTCTCTACTCTCCACATACACTCTAACAGCTACACATTATTTAGCGCCCTCTTTTCTTTTCTATTTTGCTCTTATTTTTCTATCTACATTTCTTACCCATTTTTCTACCTTCTCGCTTCCTCTTCCTTTCAACATTTCTTCACGCAATTAATTTTATTATTTATGACGTATTTAAAGGTCGAAGCTTTGAATATTTCAGAAGCAAATATAAGTGACTTAGACCACTTTCATAGTCATAAGCACGTATCTAGATTTCAGATAAAAAGATCTATGGTTGAAAGAGGTATTAATGAATAAGGAAAAAATCATTTATGTGTAATAAATGTCTATATTCTATTACTATAACAAATTTTTCCTATATCGAATATAAAGAAATTAAACACGAATTTCTTTTCTAAATTCTATTTTATTATTTCATTAAAATCAGTTTGAAATTGAGGTTTCAATGGCCTGTTTGACACGATCGGTGTAATACAATTACTATTCGTGGCACGAATTTTCATGAAAATCGGCTGTAGGAATTTTCATTATCGATTGAGAATGTCGCTTCCATGGAAATAATTAAGAAATAATTAAAAAATTAAAAATTAATTAAAAAAACAATCTTATTTTAGTTTATTAAAATCATTCAGTTTCAAATCGAGGTCCCAAGGGTCTGTTTGACACGACCGGTGTAAGAATAATTTTTCGTGGTATCGATTTCCACGAAAATCGGTTGTAGGAATTTTTATTATCGATTGAGAATGTCGCTTTCATGGAAATAATTAAGAAATAATTAAAAAATTGAAAATTCTATTTTATTATTTCACTAAAATCTTTTAGTTTTGAACCTAGGTCCCAAGGGCCTGTTTGACACGACCGGTGTAAGAATAATTTTTCGTGACACGAATTTCCATGAAAATCGGCCTTAGGAATTTCCCTTACCGATCGGGAGTATTGCATCCAGAGAAATAATTAAGAAATAATTAACGAAGAGACGTCGACGTGCATAAGAGATGATGGTTGGAAGGTGTCCAAATTCATCTGTCGGAAAGCACATCGAACCCGTTCGGAGAATAACAATTCACCGGCAATATCAACATCGGTGTAGCTTAGAGGAGCCATCGATTCTGCTGGAATCGTACACGAATTTCGATCGTTGAACTCGACCGAAAATACGGCGGCCAGGGTGCATCGAGGCTGCTGTATGAATCAGCCTTAACAAATGGGAGCTTTGCTGGCCGACCTCGCGATTATTGAATTAATTGTTACGGTTTAATACGAGGGCCGTAATTTATCGTTTACACTCGATCGAGCGTGACTGGTCGAGCCGGCTTATCGGCCATTCGATTCGCCTGTCCTTTTTCACTAAAATTCCAGTCGGCCACCATTTCGTAAAAATAATGTAGGATTTCCTTATCGAAGGCAAGCTCGGGTTTTCAGCATATATAAGCTTTACTTAAAAAATCCAATTCACGAGGAAACATATTCAATCTGTACACACCAAATTTATTGAAATTTACGCGAGAAATAATTCTCGAAAAAATATTTCACACGTATGTTTTTTATCAGTCATTGTTTATATTAGAGGGGTGCAAACAACCCTGAAAGTATATTTTATTTTGTTGTCATAATATTCCTTTTTACATGGGAAATGTAGTTACATAGAAATTTCTGTGAAGAATTAATTTGTTTAAATAATATATTAAAAATTCGAATTTTCTTTATTGTTTAGGGTTGTTCTTCTGAGTTGTTCTTCTTACAGTATATATACATATGTTTCTGACCACTTTAACTCTAATTGATCCCCATAGAAGTGACAGCATGCCTACATTCCATTCACATTACACTCGTTGGAGATACGGACCGTGGTGGCGCTAGTGAGTTAATTCGTTTCAAGATTACCGATAAGACTCGCGAAAGCGTTAGTTCCCTAACACGCTCTACAATATTTTGTCAGTAAATCGTTCTACTAGCTCGAAAACTCCTCTCACACGAATGGTGGAATTAAAAGAGCCGGATTAAAATAAAAATCTTAAAAAATAGCGATTAAGCCCAGCCGTTCGCCGAGCTAAAATTGCCCGAAGAAAAGCCCGGTTTATAGACGGTTAAATATCGGCGATGGTGATCAATTATCCCGGTTATCTCTGGTTTTTTAAGTCAGCCACATTCGCGTAATTCGATTTAAGCGAGCGACTCCGGTAGCCGGCGCAATAACAATCGGGCAGAGAGCGTTACTTCCGGTCCGGTTCGATCGAAGAGCGTCGAATTACATTTAAATGGACTGTGCGTAATTGTCGACTGCCGCCACTTGGAAAATCCTCGTTTCTCCGATGCCCACTCGATCCCGATTGCCAATCGAATTTCGCGTTTCCCGCGTTTTCTTTGCGCTTCAGCGTCGATTTCCGCCCGTTTTTCGGCCCTCGATTCCACTCCGTCCTCTCTGTGCACGGTCCATCGGGAGAAAAAATTCCTCCCCGTTTCCCCATTTTATTCCGCGCGATCGTGCTCTATTCCACGAAAGTGCCGGGCTTTTAATAATATTCATCATCAGAGGGGAGTATCGTATCGTTGAGCGGCAGTCGATTTATTCGATCGACTAGGGTGCCAGCGATTTCTCGTTTACAGAGGCCATTCGATCGTGCTTGGCCCGGGTTTCCAGTTAAATAAATCATTAGGTCAACTTGTTGACAGACGGCCGCCTTAATTAGCGTCGGCCGATACAAAATGGCGGCGTCCCGCGCCGCGCCAAGGCTCCCCGTCCTCTGTCGTTGGTGTTCTTTCGATTAATTTCTTTTATTCTCGTGTATCGCGGCTTTCGAGTAGCACGTGTTTAAACGCGGGACAATAGGAAGTGGAATGGAGGCAAAGAGTGGTATTTAATGAACGCGGAGTATGGATTGGTTAAAATCGGCTCGATTGAAATCGAGAGCCATCGAGGGGAGTAATTGGACTTCTAATTCGCCTTTTTCCACCGTTATTTAAACTTTAATTAATATTTCGGCTCTCAGACGAACGTTTATGATAAGTTACCAGCATCTTGCGGGAAAAGGGGATTTAGCGACCTCATCACGAAGTAATATCGGTTGATCGATGGTTATTCCTTGTTCGATGAATATTTTAATAATTGCCGCTTCCTCTCTGACGATTCTGGGACACTGTGATCTAATTATTCACAGACAGTAGCTACCGAATTTAATCGGGAATCAGGGTGTGTACGATTGGCTTTTGGTCCCTTATATTATATTTAACACGATGTATTCGCTGTAGACAATGAAGAAGGAAAAAGATATTTGGAATAGCGTGAAAATAGATTTTGTAATTATCGATTCTTCGCGATTTTTGGTGTAATTTAATTAGTAGCTTTAATTACTTATAATTCTGCCAGTTTGCAGACGAAAAATACGTATTTAAAACCATATTGGAAATAAATTATATAATTACCGATTCCGATCTCCATTGCTAGTAATGATCATCGTATTTGATCTGGAGTTAGGTTAGTTTAGGTTAGGTATATAGTTACACTTAAAACACTTAGTTTTTCTGATAATTCTTCCAATTTTCAGTAAAAGAAATATTTAATATGATTAATGCGTAATTAATTTCATAACGAATGTTATTATTTGTATATGATAATGCATACTGGCCGTTAAATTTAATGAAAAATCACTTTTTAAATGGTCCACCCTTCACCATATATTTCTAACATAATTCTGCCAATTCTAAGATAAAAGAAAAAATATTAGAAAGATAGGGAAATAAATTCTATGATTATTAATATTTCGAAATTTACAATGCCATAAACTAATTATTTACTCATAATGACCACCGAATTTAATAAAAAATTATTCTATTCTAATTGCAAGAAAAAATTATGTATATTTAAAATAATGCGGAAATAAATTCTACGATTACCAAAATTTGGTAATTTATAATACCATAACCTAATTATTTACTCACACTGATCATGGAATTTAATACAATTACCCCATTCTAATACTAGTAAATAAAAAGAAAAAATATATTTGAAACAACGCAGAAATAAATTGCAAGATTATCAATATTTCCAGATTAACGGTGTCATAATCTAATCTTTTACACAGAATTTAATCACGAGTCGTATTTCAAGCGACCCGTCTCACCTCTCACGTGTTTAATGCTACGTACTCGATATGGGGAACGAAGAAAGAAAAAAAAAGAAAAATAGGAAAAGTACTTAAAACGAGACGGAAATAAAATGCAAGCAGAATGAGAACACACTCCGGAGTCCTCTTATCCGAGCTTTCTCGCGGTATTTTCTTGCAACACGCGCGGCTTGCGCGATTTTGTCGCGCGAGAAGAATTATGGCACGTCGCGTGCGAGCTCCTCGAGCGTACGTTCTGGACGCACACGCGTTATTTTATTCTTTATCGACCGAGCCAGCACAATTTCCGCGATGCATACACAACCCTTCCGCCGGGTCTGCCGCACGCTCGTTCTTCCACGTTTCCCTTGCATCGTGAGACCACGTGGTCATCGATGTTGCATACACACCAGAGTTTTCGTGGAAAAACCGTGGAAAAATTACGGAAACTGTCCATTTTTCCCAGGAAAATCGCGTCCTCAAGCGGGTCTGTCACTGTCAGAGTGGAAAAAGAAAAAGGTGATCTTTGAGAATTTTTTACAGAGACGTTGTAAGACTTTTTGATATGGGAGTTTCGCTGTCTTTTTTGGTCACCCTTAGACTATATGATGGAATTCTTTCAAGTAATAGAAATGAAAATTGGAGAAGTTATTAATTTTATAAGTATAAGCCGGTTTTAAGTACGTATTGCGATGGTTCGTATGATTATGGCTGTTCTGCGTGTCTGAAAGGGGTGGATGATAAAGCATTTTGTTTAGTAAGGATGCAGTTATGGTTGGAATTAAAAAAAGATCAGGCATCTCGAGATTTGAAGACATGGCGACATTTTGAAGTGGGAATATCCGTTTTCTGCGAATTTCATTGACCTGATATTGATTCTAATTTTAGATTTTATTGAATATGAAAGAATTGTGATTTAATAGGTTAGGTTTGTAACTACTGAAAATTAGGTTGTAATCTACTTTCGAAGTTCCTTATTCCTTAATCAGCTGTTAGTGTTAGTTAAGTGAGGAATTATTAAGAATATTAAAAGAAAATGTTCGAACTTTTGACCCAGATACATATTGAGGTACCACAAATATATTCTTTCAATTATAAAATACACTTCCAAAAAAAAAAA